>NC_044188.1:3368772-3608772 GCF_900880675.1 Sparus aurata
AAGAAAAGCGCCTCGGTGACTCGGAGGTTCTGTAAGTGAGAGCAGTGGCTGTTAACGTGCCCTTGAGCAGGGTATTTAAGTCCCCGTCAGAGCGGCTGCGCTGACCTTCACGGTGGGACGACGGCCTGTTATATGAAGCTGAATCACGGCGCTTCACAGGGTCAGAGGGAGGAAAAGCACAAACAGCAGCAGATGGTAAGTTTGTGCTGCTAGTTAAAGGAGTTATATGTGGACCTGCTGGCAGGAGGGACGACCTCAAGGAACTTGGACGGAGACGTACTAGACTGGACTGGCTGTACCAGACTGAGCTGGGCCAAAACCATGCTGGCCTGGCCCCGGGAATAAAGCTCAGCTACTAGTCTGGTCTGGCCTGCCTGACACAAGGCCTCCTATTCTTAGAGGCCCGCCAATTAAAAGAGGGCTGTGGCGTGCGACACAGCGGCACTGCGAGCTGTTGTCACACACTCTGCAGCTTCAAACGCAGAGCACAGGTCGTCTTTCTGCTTCAGTCTGAAGGCAGGAGAGAGGAAACTGCCACACACACACACACACACACGGACTCACACTCAGGCTGGAGGAGTAATGGAATACATGTCACGGGATTATATAGTTGGGATACAAAGCATGTCTTCTGTTAAAGATACAGGAACAAAGATCTGATTTAATTACAGATGCACTGAGTAAAAACGGGGATTAGCTGCTTCCACCGGGTGTTTCAGCAGAGATGAGAGTCAGACGAACATGACGACAACAACAAGTCTGACACGACATCACTCTGGAACCAAACACACACTTATTAACATTTATCTTCTCTCGTCTTTATATTTGAATGTGTTTGGTACTGAGGTAAACCCAATGTACTGCATGTCCACACAGAGCAGTAAACCCGGAGACACTTCAGCTGGACTTTTACACAATTATCTGTCGCTGTTATCACAACTGAACTCCATCACAGCAACAACCAGGAGGCGAGGAGCATCTCCACCCGAACTCCACCTCAGAAATAAACACTACGACCACGCTGAGCTCGGATATAAATATAAAGCCTCGGTGAAAACACTGGAGATTCCTCCGCTCTCTGCTGCACTCACACAGCAGCGGTGTAACTGGATATGCAGCCTGCTACTGTCGAGCAGAACCAGAGTCACGGTGCAGCAACACGACACCGGCGGTCGGACCTGCGAGGGTTCACGGTGCGTCGCCGCGTGTGACGGAGGAGACGGAGGAACCGGGCCTCGATCTGAATGAGTGAGCAGCAAGTGATGAATGACACGGACGATGGTGCCGAAGCAGAGTGTGGTGGATCTACAGGGAGAAGAGAAGCGGGCCAACATGTTCACGTCCAGAACCCTCCGATCATGACAGAGGAGAGAGAACAGAGGAGGAGGAGGAGGAAGACGGAGCAGAGATCTGCTGCAGAGGCTGTTCTGGTCTCATTATCCTCTCAAGTCTGGACAGGTGATCATTAACATGTGTGCACAAACACACACACACACGCACACACACACACACACACACACACACACACACACACACACACACACAGAGGGAGCCTCCCTCCTGCTTCGTGTGCTGACAGGTCGTCAGGAGAGCCGAGCTATAATGTGGAGGACAATCTTTCACACACACACACACACACACACACACACACACACACACACACACCTCCCTGAGGAGCTGACAAACATGTAATTGCTGTGTACTTCTCGGCCGGCCTGATGCCCTCAGATTCGCCATTATGTGAGTCGACAGTTTAACACGGGCTGTTTTCATCGACCGCGTCCAGTCCGACACACGGCGCTGTGGAGGAGACACAGCAGCGCACAGAAAACAAAGGAAAGGGAGGATTAAGGACATGAGGGGAGGGGAGGGGAGAGGAAACGGAGAAGGGGGAGGAGGAGAGGAGGAGAGGAAGCCGGGAGGTGATCAAGAGAAGGAGGAAAAGTGATGAACTGTGGGAAAGAGGAAGTAGAGAGACAACGAGAGGAATAAAAGAAAGTTTATAAGTTTGAACCTTACGTTTGATTTCGTCTGCTCTCAAATAAA
Source organism: Sparus aurata (assembly GCF_900880675.1). Lineage (NCBI taxonomy): Eukaryota > Metazoa > Chordata > Actinopteri > Spariformes > Sparidae > Sparus > Sparus aurata. Next base: position 3,370,819 of record NC_044188.1, read on the forward strand.
AGGTGCAGCTATTTTTTAAATCACTGTTGTGTAATATCTTAAAATGTCAGAAAACTGAAGAAAATCATCTTCAAACTGCTTCTAAACCTGAAAGACTCGTCACTATCTGTCATAAATGACAACAGAAGCAGCAGCTCCTCACATTTAAGGAGCTGGAACCAGGAACCGCGACTGAAACAATGAATGGATCATCCAAAAAACGTTCAATCTAATAATCGCTGCAGCTTCGGCTGGAAAACAAAGACGGGAAACACAAAAAAGGTCTAAAAGGCACTGTGACCAGCGCTGGAGGAGGCTGACGGAGGATCACAGACGGGTGAATGTGGGTTAAAAAGTTCAGAAGAAAGAAGCAGTTTGGAGATGAAAGATGAAGCTGAGGAGGAGGAGGAAGAGGAGGAGGGATGTTTACAGAAAGACACACCACATTAAATCATGAATGTAAAATTAAAGAGAGGACGACGCTTTTTAAAGACCAGTGAATAAATTAAATATGTTGTTCCTGTCCTAGAGATACTGCGGCAGGAAACAACAACCTGTAGAAGCCGGACGAGATGGAAGAGACGAGGAAGAGGAGACAGGAGACAGGAGAGGAAGAGGAAGAGGAGACAGGAGAGGAAGAGGAAGAGGAGACAGGAGAGGAAGAGGAGGCAGGAGAGGAAGAGGAAGAGGAGACAGGAGAGGAAGAGGAAGAGGAGACAGGAGAAGAAGAGGAGACAGGAGACAGGAGAGGAAGAGGAGACAGGAGAGGAAGAGGAGACAGGAGAGGAAGAGGAGACAGGAGACAGGAGAGGAAGAGGAGACAGGTGAGGAAGAGGAGACAGGAGAGGAAGAGGAGACAGGAGACAGGAGAGGAAGAGGAGACAGGAGAGGAAGAGGAGACAGGAGACAGGAGAGGAAGAGGAGACAGGAAAGGAAGAGGAGACAGGAGAGGAAGAGGAGACAGGAGAGGAAGAGGGGACAGGAGAGGAAGAGGAGACAGGAGACAGGAGAGCAGAGGAGACAGGAGAGGAGACAGGAGACAGGAGACAGGAGAGGAAGAGGAGACAGGAGAGGAAGAGGAGACAGGAGAGGAAGAGGAGACAGGAGAGGAAGAGGGGACAGGAGAGGAAGAGGAGACAGGAGACAGGAGACACGAGAGGAAGAGGAGACAGGAGAGGAAGAGGAGACAGGAGACAGGAGAGGAAGAGGAGACAGGAGACAGGAGAGGAAGAGGAGACAGGAGAGGAGACAGGAGACAGGAGAGGAAGAGGAGACAGGAGAGGAAGAGGAGACAGGAGACAGGAGAGGAAGAGGAGACAGGAGACAGGAGACACGAGAGGAAGTGTGTGCATTTCTGAACCGCCACAGGGGAATAACAACACAACACACACACACACACAGCCTTAATCTTTTACATGGACGACCCTGAGCGTGTGTGTGTGTGTGTTGATGATCTCCACGACACACTCGAGCTTCCTTCACACTTCGTATCGTCGAGCAGGAAATAAGAAGTTGATTATATTTGCAACAGTAAGTCATAAATTTTAAAAAGCGTTTTTGTGGTTTCAGCGTCTCGCTGAGTCGTTCTGCTGGTGACTGATGACTTTGGCGACTTTATCTTTCCACCCGCAGTCCAAACTAATCAGCAGCTGCCTCCTGGCTTTTAGTGATTTGCTACCGTTTTATGACTTAAAGGTGGAGGGAAAGGGGAGACGAGAGGAAATAGGGGAGGAGGAGGAGGAGGAGGAGGGGGAGGAGGAGGAGGAGGAGGAGGAGGAGGAGGAGGAGGAGGAGGGGGAGGAGGAGGAGGAGGAGGAGGAGGAGGAGGAGGAGGGGGAGGAGGAGGGGGAGGAGAAAGGGAGGGACGGGGTAAAGTGTCAAGCGATGTGGTTATTTGTTCATTTATTTATGCCTCTTCCTGTCTTTGTTGCTCAAAGAGTCTCACCAGAGGTCGGATTGCACGGCCGCTGACAGAGACCTGTGTGTGTGTGTGTGTGTGTGTGTGTGTGTGTGTGTGTGTGTGTGTGTGTGTGTGTGTGTGTGTGTGTCTTTCCAACCTATTTTAGGATCAGCAGGGAGTTCTCCCAAAAGAGCTGTACAGTGTTTTTTAAAAACACAATGGCAACGTGATACAAATACACTAAACGACCCAGTTGCTTCGGACGCTCTGAGTTTGCACATTTCAACACAACGAGACGTCTTCCTGCTGTGTGTCAATAAAAACTGCTGCTGACTTTGAGCTCGTTGCTTCACGGTCGGCTCTGTTGACACCATCATTTCTTAATCCTCTACATCTACATTGTACTGAGAGATGATTACAAGTGTTTAACTTGAAGCTGAGACTGAGGTTCTGTGTTCTGGCTCTGCTCGGGTTGGACTACTGTTCATTACAACAATCAGCCACATGTACGTCACACACAGACTTTCAGGCACAAGAAATCACCCGGAGCTTATAAATGTTAATCCTCCAAAGTATGTGTGATCGCTCCGGCTCTTAAGAGGCCACGTTTAAGAAACCGAGAATAAAATCGCTCTTCCTTTAAAAGGTAAGCGGCGTAACCTGCTGTGGAGCAACGAGCTGAGGGAGTCAGCGAGGGCAGGATCCCACCCAGTCGGCTGGGAAGAGAAACCAGAGTTCAGAGTGAGAATACAGAAAGACTTTAAGACGAAACCCTGAGAACTGTCATTACCACCTGCTATTCAGACACCTTTAGCCGTTAAAGCTAACCGGGACTCGAGGAGGAGGAGCAGACAGGAAACGAACCGGGTTCTGTTTGTTGGGTTTGTGTCAGTACTGATGACAGCTCGGTGATTTAATGAGACGCTGGGACTCTTCCTGGGATTACATGAAAGGAAGAGGGGCGACCGGAGGAGAAGAAAAGGGGGAGATCTCCGTCTTTGATCTGGATCCAGAACAGGGTCTTCACCTCAGCGAGGGGAGGGGAGAGGAGGGGGGGGCGGCAGGAGAACCGGAGAGGAAGAGGCCGAGCAGACAGTTCATGTGAAAGGTTCTGCAGACTAAATACTAACAGCACTATTGTTCTGCACAAACTGATTACAGGGAAGCAAAACGCAGATTTATATACAAATGTCAGGGATTATTACTTTCCAGCTGTGTCTTATTTCCCACATCTGGATTATTTTTTGTCCTACTGAAAAGCTGCCACGGACAAATCACAAAGTCCCGCTGCGAATCCTCCCGATCACACTCCGACGACAGATCACAAACACCTCTCTCCCCGGTTCTGAGGTCCGAAACGACGGAGAGAAAGAAACCGAGCAGAGTCCGAAGATGAGCGAGCGTCGACCCTCCAGAACACGACAGAGATCGTCAGGAATGTCAGCTATGTTCTTCCTCCCTCCGACTCCCTTTCTGCTACGTCTCTCCTCCTCTCTCCTCCTTCACCTCCTTCCTCTCTCCACCCTCGTCTGGACTCAGCTCAGCTCTTTTCTCTCAAACGTCACTCCAATGATCAGAGCGAGAAGATCACGCCACAGCGAGAACAGCTCGTAAAGTATCCCTCCTCGCCAAGTTCTCTCAAACACTTGAGTAAAGGACAGTAAAGTGGGTCCTTCAAGTGGATCACATAAACTACTCGGTCCAGTTTGTGAGTTCTGGTTAAAAGTCAAGATTATGAAAGTGAAGCGAGGACGGAAGTCTGCCTGGATCGACTCTCAACACCTCTGATTGTTCCAGTTGATGCAGTGTTGACTTAAAAACCAGTTTCCTGAAGATCTATTTTCTTAAACGGCTTCTTCCTATAAGTGATCAACAGGATTCTGTCTGCGTTGGAACAGTTTAGATCATTTTACAGTCACTGCTCTGAAGTGAGCAGCGACTCTGGTGGGAAATAATCAATATTTCTGAATTAAAAATCAAATGACAGACGTGAGGATGTTTGCTGTTCTTCCGCCAATCTGATCAATCATCATCAAACTCTTTGCTTTAATTTATCTTAAAGAAACTAAACTAAGGAACCTTTTACAGAACTTCTAGTGTATCTAAATACTTTGAACTCAATACATGAAACCATAAAGAATAAAAGACATAAAACCAATAAAGCTGTAAAGTGTGGGCGTGCAAACAGTTACCGTACTTCTACCTTTCCTGTCTCTTTCCTTGTTAAGAGTGGCATGACGCCACACACACACACACAGACACACACACACACACACACACACACACACACACACACACACACAGACACACACACACACCCTGAGATAAACTTTAAGTGCAGCTAAAAGGAAAAGATGGGTAAGATCAGATTAAGATGCAGAGAAGAAGAAGACTTCACAGCGGAGGCCGTCAGTATTACTTGGTATCAGCGTTTCCCACAGTGTGTGTGTGTGTGTGTGTGTGCGCGCCTGTCTTTCCTATCACACAATCACTACTTTCCCCTCCTCAGCCAATCAGCAGCCAACTACTCCGCTTCCTGTCTTTAGAGGCGCAGCGCAGGAAGCGGCGGGGGCGGAGGATGTCCATGTTAATTCTCCAGGAATGCAGCGAATGAATCCAACCGAGCAGCACGACGTAAAACATTAACTCCTGAGCAAAGTTGTAAAAAAAAAAAAAAAAAAAGTCTGGGAGATTTACGGCTTTCTGTGCAGTGATGCATCGGGATGATGATGATGACGAGCGGCGCGAACAGGAAGTGCGTGACGGCCTGCCGCTCTGCGATGATTCAAATAACCGACGTGACTCATGACGAGATGATTGAGGTCAGACGGGCTGTAAAAAAGGGGAGAGGTGACTGATCGGGTTCACCACAGAGAACCGGTTCTTCTTACAGGCTTTCACACCTCCACAGCAGACAGATGAACTCAATTACATCTTTGTTTTAATTCATTTAGATTCACGCAGCCACATTTAAAACCACTGTGGGGCCTGAGAAGAAAAGTGACCACACGCGGGCTGATGTTCAGGCGTGTGAACGCGTTTTCACATGTGGCGGTCTGAGCCGGTCGGACACATCAGACAGAAGTGAGACGCAGTAAATGATTACTGCACGATGGCTTAATTTACTTGTTTCAGGTTGTTTTTAGAAGCTGATCAAACCAGCTGGTTCATTTCAGGTCAGAAAGTAGTTACAGGTAGTCATTAAACGCATCCTGAAGCCAAAGTGATGCGTTCAAATTGCTCGTTTCGTCCCACCAACGGTCCAAAACAGTCATTTACTCAGAGAATAACTACTTCTGTGTCTCTCCTGATGTTGCCGTGGATCATTTTCTCCATCCGAGTGACAACAACGCAGGATCCAAACTCGCTTTTTTTTTTAAGTTGATGTTATTTGTTGTCGAGCTGAATCTCACCTGTCCTAAAGCTGAAGGAGGAAACATTCAAACAGCCTATTGTTGATTACTCACGCTGTAGTGTGGATGGATGAGTGATACTTAAAGCTACAAACCAAAACGTCATCAGTGTGGAACGCTGCAACTAAACCACCCAAACCTCCCAATACCTGAGCTGTGACGACAGAAAGTCACGACAGAGTCCGGCTGTTGCTGAACACCTGGACACACCTCAGTCACACAAAAAGCTGCATTCAAACCAACAATGACAGGTGTCGCAATGATCGACGCCGTTTCACACAGTCGCCCACGAAGCTGCAGCCGAATGACTCAACCAGGACGTCATTTCAAAACCAACACGTACGTTCGTCTGTTTCCTCAACAGTTGCAGAAAGTTTCCACTCTGCCGTGAATAACTTAACCTGACACCGACGTAGGAACACTTCAGCTGCACTCACTGAAACAAATGTGACACTGCGACTCCAGATTCTTTCATTCCTGGACACAAACGTTATCAACAAGCTGTGTTTCTTATCGGGGACACGTTCCAGTAAAAGGCTGTAATTCAGGCGCCTGGTTGGTCCAAGCGGGGGTCACGAATAACACCTGGAAACCGCCATTCAGACTCCACACAATGGGACAGGATCTCGCGTACGGGGGACAGAGATCCAGTCCAAGTTCAGTGAATGTCACATCACTTTGCTCCTCGACCTGACGTCTTGGTGGCTAGTTAGCTAATGCTACATTGTCATTGCAGATTTGTGCACGACAGTCTCACATTTCTGACCTATTTCAAAATCACTTCCTCCCCCTCTGATGGAATATGATGCCTGAAATGTACCTCAAGTTGCTGCTGTTTCTGAGTAAAAGCACTCGTAGCAACCGCTAACAGTCAGGTAATGAAGTTAGTTAGTTTTTGTTTGATGATTGAACTGACAGCATGAAGTTCTGGAGGAGCTGCGAGCGTCTCCGTCAGACAAACAGCACAATACCAAAAATGTCCTGTCGAGTCTGTTAGCTTAAACGCTGGTGATGTCATCTGATGATGTACGAGGGGTCAGGGGGGGACTTGAAAGCGAAGGGTCGGGGTAAAGACTGGGATCGGGCCATAAACAGAAACTTTATCCCGGGTCGACCTGCGTGAAGCGCCCTGCTGCAGAGGTCACACACTTCACACACTTCACACTGCTCGAGCTTCAACTTGGCCGCAATTCAGGCTAAATTATCACAAGTCAATAAAGCCGGAGACTGTTCGACGTCTCTTTTAACCTTCACAGTTAACTTTCGCCTGGTTGTGACGTAAACGTCGGTCCGTTCACTCGTTTGTTTCCAAACTTCCAGCCGTCCTGCAGGAGCGGGCCGGGCAGCCAGAACCACCGGTAGCCTGAGCGGCGTTCCCCTTCTTTCCTCAGCTCGACCTCCCGTTACAAAAACCAGAGCGCCCCGATCACTGACTGAGCTGAGGTCATTATTACTACACACCCACCTCTCTGTGTGTGTGTATGTGTGTGTGTGTGTGTGTGTGTGTGTGTGTGTGTGTGTGTGTGTGTGTGTGTGTGTGTGTGTGTGTCCCAATCAGGAGCTTGGCAGGCCTGACAGCAGTTGGCAGGGCGAAGCGTCAGCTGTTTGTGTCGGCCTTTTATTAAAACCGCTGGCTGAATGTTTCCAGAGCCCCGCGACAGTTCTGCAGTTCTGTTGTTGATCCGTTCAGGCAGGAGGAAACGGACTCACTGCACCAATACTGGTGTTCACATGACGCCGGCGCTGGTGTCGGTTTCTCCAGCGTTAATAGGGAAACGTTTTGCACGTAAAGCGTCAAGATGTTTGAGATGGAACGTGCTCGTCAGATGCTCATCAGTAACATGGTAAAGGAGTCGGATCACAGGTCCAAACCTGCAAACAGCCATGTGTTCTGATGCTACAAACTGACCCTGCTCATCCAGAACATCAGGTCAGTCTGGACATGAGCATCAGCAAAACACCAACAAATGAAATAATTACAAGAATGAATTAAAAATCGAGCAGCAGGCCTTTACGGCGCTCATGTTTATCGCTCGTTTATGACCAAGAATCGAACATTTCTCCTCGTGATTCACCGACATGTGAAAGTGATTCAACTCCGAGTGAAAGCATGCAAGAGAAAAGTGAGCAACCCCTTTAAATGCTGGGCGTGTGAGGAACGACTAAGTCAACCATAACATGCCCACTATTACGATGAAGATGGTGGATGATGGCGATGACGACGAGTCGGAGACAAGCGGCCAACATCAACATCGTTCGCTGCAGCTCAGATACTCTCACAGACGTCAGCACGATCCGAGGTCGCGTCCGACAAACACACCCGTTGTTTTGAGACGTTTCTGGGACAAATACCAAAAAGATCTGGTGCACGCTGACAGGCGGCGGCAGCAGTCGAACTTGTTGGCTCACGATGTGAATCACAAGACTCAGACAGATGATCCGTCCAGTGTTTGTTTCTCTGAGAGGAGAAGTGATGCAGAGCTGCAACGAGTTTTATTAACAACTAATTTGATAATCAGCGTCAGTAGATTTTCTTCAATGTGAATATTTTCCTCCTCTGTGACGGTAAACTGAATATCTTTGGGTTGTGGACCAAACCTTTTTCTGATTTTTTTTTTACAGACAAATCATAGAAAACAAATTAATCAGATCGTTAAAAAGATCATCAGGCTTGATATTTTAGACTGGGAGGATGTTTCACTGCTGTTCACCACACTGTGACGTCTGCAAGTCAAAGACTGAAATGATAACTCCAGTTACTCTGATGCATTTACTTGAAACAACGCCAACATCAAATTACATTACAGTTGCTTTGTTGTCGTTTCAAAACACGTGTTGTTTTTCTGCTAGTCTACAATTCTCCCTCATCACTGTAACGTCCTGCGTGGTTAAAAAGCTACGATAATGTCAGATTCAACCTTAGAAAATAGCATGTTGTCACACAGAATGGCAGCCTCTCTTTTCCTGTTTTGCAAAGCTGTCTGGTTCACCTTTGTGTTCAGGAGCAGCTGGTGAGGAGAGATTTATCCAGTTTAATGTTCGTGTCTATGAGATTTAAGCGACTTAACTTTTCCCCTGATACTCTTGTTTTGTTTCTCTTCAACATACGAGGCACGGAGATATTCGTGCACCTCCAGGAATAAAAATACATGCGAATAAAACACTTATTATAAAAAAGCACGGCGTCGTTTGTGCAGCCGATGCTGGTCGACGGTTTGTTCACACCACACGGTTTCACACGGAGTCTATTTGTAACAGTGACTGATTAAAAAACCGATCCGAAACCAAGTTAGAGGAAGTTATTGGTCAGAAAGGAGAAGTAATTGGCAGTGTGAACTTCTTATTCTGCATTCATCTACGATGGTTTTTCAGCGGGGGAATGAAACCTCTCTCCAAAATGTAACGAAACGATCCAGGAGGACGTTGAAATAAGCAGCGTTTTGCTCTCTCCTGTCATCGTTTCTCTGCACGGGGAGCCACTTTTCTGTCTGTAGCGTGTGAATGTGTCTGCTGTGAGTAAACGCCACTATAGTTAGAATGAGTAAGCGCTAAACTGAGCCACCAAGACAGACTTACTCAGCGCTGGGTTATTTTAATCATTAAGGGTGAAAAAAAAAACCCAGACGAGAGCCAAAACGTGCTCAGCTGGCAGCATCGCTTCATCCACCTCTCTGTCAGCTGCGATCCAGCTCACCATCCAGTTATCAAGCCCAGGTCACAGCAGGTGACCCGTCCATGTGACGCCCCGGTGCCGACGGCCAGGACGAACATGTCGGGAGGAGAAAAGACAGGAGACGCAGAAACACTCAAACACTGCAGATCGGAGTGTGTGTGTGTGTGTGTGTGTGTGTGTGTGTGGTATGAGAAGCACGACGACGGATAGAAACGTTCATTCTTTGCATTCCCCACTAGAACTGAAGTTTTGCCGCTGATGTGCCGATGACCTCACACAGAACCGACGAGTGTAACCAACACACACACACACACACACACACACACACACCTTAGAGACAGAAACACACAACAAAGAGACCAAAAGACGCGACTGAAATATTTCTTATGGCAACAAAAGCAAATATTAAATGAGTGAATCATGTGGCGCTCCAGAGAAAAGATAAGACGAAGGAGAAATTATAAAAAAAAAGGGCCGAGTGTGTGTGTGTGTGTGTGTGTGTGTGTGAAAATGTGGCCAAACAGGAGTTTCAGGCCGGCCCAGTTGCCCGGCAGCAGACAGCATTGTCACGGTAACAGGCTCTTCCTGCCCCTCCTCCTCCTCCTCTCCACCCGCCTCGCACGCTTTTACCTTATAAGGCAACGCATCTAACTGCCTGTCACGGCGACAACGGTGATGTAAGAGGGCAGCAAGGTGCACCCCCTGCTGACACAACACACATACCAAGAATGGACATGTGTGGAGAACTTGAACAAACACACACACACACACACACACACACACAGACACAGACACATACCACACACACACTTTCAGGTTGACGCTGCAGATATCCTTTGAAAGTTACCTGACTGCATCTTCGACCATTTTGAATGTGTTTGCGTTTGTGCGTGTGTGTGTGCGCGCTCCAAAGTGCAGGAATGTGAAACACGACACACACACACACACACACACCTTCCCCCCCCCCCCTTGCTTCCTATAAAGCAGCAGACACAAACAGGAGAGAGAGAGGCGAGCAGAAAGATGGACGCACAGAGAAACAGGAAGTGACACGGCAGGTTAAGTGTGGCAGTAAAGTAAGAAGAAGGTAAAAGATCAGAATGAAACTGATGACCGTCTGAGGGAGTGCATCAATGTCCTCAGACGGCCTCACTCCCATTTGGTGACTCTTAACAAAGTGTGTGTGTGTGTGTGTGTGTGTCAAACATTTAAAATGAAGAAACAAAGCTGTGTAAAAATTCCTTGGCTGAACACTGAGGTCCTGTTCGGGTTAATCGCCGCGACATTTGGGATTCTTTCTACAATTCTACAAAACTCCTTCAAAATAAAAGGATGTTTGTGTAATATTCACAGCAGATATTGCACATTTGAGGATTTGGGGAAATGAAACGAAAAGAGGAAATGAATCTTTAATAATAAAGTGGGCACCAGCCGCTGGTGGGTGAGATCTACAACTGCAGTCGTGAACAGATCCGCTGTCAGCTACGACGATTCTGAAAATCAGTTTGAGAAATCAAAAGAGAAATTATCTGATTCCAGCTTCCCAGATGTGAATATTTCCTGGTTTCTTTCCTCCTGTAACAGAAAACTAAACATCTTGGAGTTTTCTGACATCAGTAACCGATCGATCGAGAGAATAAATCCACAGATGAATCAACGACACGTGGTCTTAAAACACTTTATCAGGAGGTGCGGGTTTGAATTTAGATCACGCAAACTGTTTCCGGACTTCCTGGTGCTGCGAGTCATTAAGAGAGAAGGAGGGCGGGGAGGAGAGAGTCCAGACCCGGCCGGTACAAGGGGCGGCACATTGTTTGTTCCTCTGAGTTTCCGCTTGTTGATGACCCATACAAAAACACACACACACACACACACACACACACACACACACACAGGTCCGGCCCAGCCACCCCCCTCTGTCCAGCTCTGTCACACATTCCAGCGCTCACCCTGCCCTTTATGGCTTCATGACTCACTGGCCCGACGCCCGTCTGACACACACACACGCACGCACACACACACACACACACACACTATCAAGCGCATGCCAACGCAAATCAGCAGGCAAATGGACGTTTATCCACCGCTGAGAGTGTCACAGCAGACAGACAGGAAGCTGAGAGTGGCTGTCAGGGATTACCAAGCAGATTTTTTTTTGGGAACAATTGTGTTGATACAGAGCAGAAGTAGGAAGCCGGTGTGTGTGTGTGTGTGTGTGTGTGTGTGTGTGTGGCACCGTGCTAATTGTTTAGTCTATGAAATGTCAAACTGTGACAAATGACCCTCAGTTTCCCCAAAGAAAGCCGTTTTGTCGGATTCAGGTCGTAAACAATCTCATTTTCTGTCTTTACAGGATTTACGTCTTCGTCTTTTAGGCGGCGCGCACACACAGACGAGCAACACGCAAACAACAAAAAAAAAGGTTAGATGATTGTGAATCCACACACACACACACACACACACACTCATACATCAACACACTCCTCCCACACCAACCTAAAACCTTAAGTTGATTTAATGCAGTGATCCTCGTGCCCCAGATACACTCATGCAGAGCTTTTAACCCACACACACACACACACAAATACACAACACCCCTCCAGGGCACAGTCAAGGCCACTACCACTGTGTGTGTGTGCGTGTGCAGGTCTGTGGGGGTATAACAACTCCGGATTGGTGCAATCCCTTTAAAATGACTTTCATATCGAGCGACTCGTCTCCTGCCGCCTGTGGAGCCGTGCAGGATGTGCAGACGGTGAATCAGTGACAGTCTGATCCTCTCCACAACTTTTCTGTCCGGCCGTGTAACAAACAACAAGACGACCGGACGGCCAGAGAGAACGGAAACAACATTTATCTGACATTTTCCGCAATCTTTACTGTCATTATAACATAGAAAGGAGCCTCGAGCAACGTCTTCCAGCCTGAGTTTTTACTGTCAGGCATCAGATCCTCACAGTTAAGAAGCTGAGCAGACGGTGACGATAAGACTTAAACTCATTTTAGAACAAACCTCAAACATTCATTTTACTGAGCCGATACTGAAACACGCTCAGATAATCACCTGTCACACAGTCACACAGTCCAGAAGACCTGGAGGATACAGCTTTCAGATGTCTGGATCATCAAATCACACAAAATATTTAACCTTGCATCAAAATATGGATGCAGTGATTAATCACACAGCTCGCAATAAAAGCTTTAATGGTTGTAAGTTTGTGCCTCGTATCTGCAAAGTGTTTAAAAAGAAGTCAGAGAGGAGGCCGACACTGAAAAGATCAACTTCCTTTTCTGCCTCAACAGTCTTCAGCCGGCTTCCTCTTCTCTGCCGACTTCTCTTCCAAGAATCAAGAGTCTTACGTCGACGCACGGCTTGCTGAGAAAAACACAGATTTCGACGACGTCTCTGTATTCAACTGACACTTTCGGCTGCCGCTGGTGTGAATTCAGCTGCTCTCAGTTCAGCTATCGGCTCCTCTTATCGATTTCAAGTGTCGTTGAGGAAATCCTTTAACAGACTTCTTGTCATGCAGGAAACCACGGCGGCCATATCGGTACCGCAACCCTGCTTCGGGGCTGTTGCTAAGCAACCAGAAGACTACAGCATCTTATTTTTAGCAGGTTTAGAATGTGTCTCAGCACCTCGTGTCCGTAGTATGAACAGTGCAACTCTCTCACAGCTCCGCATGCTTCATGTTGTTAAAATCACTTTTGCTCTTCAATCTCTCGTCAGATTTTTTACTGCTAACATTACCTCCCCGTCTCTCCTCCTCCTCCTCCTCCTCCTCCTCTAAATAGATCTCACTCCCTCCTGCCTGGATACAACATGACAAAGTAAAAGTCTTCTTTCAAGCTATGCAAAGACTTTTATTACAACAAAGCGCGGCTTGAAAGCGGCACCGCTGCAGCCGCCAGCGTGCTGCATGAAAGTAAATGTGCAAAAAATAACCCGTCAGCACGACGAAGGTGTTCGGAGAGAGTGTCGGCACACAAACGAGCTCAGCAGGAAACACTGCGGCGTGATTCTCGCAGGCCGGCGTGTCTCCACAGCAGTGGTGTCAAAACCAGAGCGCTGAGCTCAGACGCACACGACAGAGACAAAACTGTGCCGGTCTGCAGCCGAGGCCGGGTACCAGGGTACCAGCGCCGTGAGTCAGAGCCGGGCCAACAGAAGAGTCTTTGTTAGCCGAGGGAACGGTAGCTAAATAATCCCCTGCAGGCCAGCTTTGATTGGATCAGACAGGATAGTAGGCCCGTGGCCGACAGCAGAGAGGGCAGAGGACTTCCCTGACCCACATTAAGACCGGCAGAGGAGCGGGGGAACCAACTCTCGCTTTTAAATACAATATCGGCTCAAAAGAGGATCTACTGCAGAGGGTTCTGGCAGAAAACTGGCAGCTCAGACGTTCACACTTCCTCAACACAGGCAGATATATGTTGTCGCTGTTCTGTAGGAAGTTAAAAACACCCATCACATTATTTTCATGGCGATTAATCTGCTGTTTATTTTCTCGATTTATCTTTATAAAGATGACGTGCTCGACTGTCTTGTTTTGTCCACAACTCCAAGATATTCAGCTTACCGTCAGAGGAGGAAGGAAACCAGAACATCCAAACAGCGGGCGATTAATTCAAAAGTTGACAACTAATCAATTAATCGCTGTAGCTGGAGTGTGAAGTGCATTACTCTCAACAGTTCTCAGGTCAGTAATGTGACAGCTTTAATACAACTGGAGTCAAATTATTCTTTGTTCTGTAGTTTTTTTTTTCCCAACGTACAGTCCGGCGGGTCTGCAGGCGTCCCCGGCTCTCTGCGCCATCTGGTCCATTAAGGAGAGGGTGACACACACAAACACACAGCGACCCGTCTGTCCTCTGACTTCTGACTCAGAGGGTTTGCCTGACTTTATATTTGAAACAGGGACGGGGGAGAAAACCACAGAAACCACAGAAGCCTTCCTTCCTCTTTCTCCCAGTACTACGACTCCCAGCAGGACGCCGCGGCGCCGCCGACGTCTTCTTCACGTCTTCTCTGAGGTCAGATCAAAGCAGCGATCACTTCTCCATTCTAGGTGCCGATATTAACTAATCATTCTTCCATTAACACTGACCGCACACACTCCACGTCACCATGAACACCAACGTCAGACGATTTAAATAACTGCTTCACACATTTGCTGCTTCCAGGTTTGTAAATGCGAGGACTTTTCTCTGATTTATGACAGTAAATAAAGAGCTTTTGGGGGTTTTGGGCTGCAAAAGAAGAAATCTGTCACAGAATACAGGATTAATTGTGAGAATAATTGAAATGTTAATGAAAACAATCTCCCGTTGCAGCCTTCAGTAAGTACAGAAAGACGCGAGGGAGGAAAGGAAGAGTTCCTCCTGCTTTCCATTTTCTCTTCTCGCCCCGAGGCCAAACAGCAGCAGCAGTGTTTGTCTCTTCAGCTGCATAAACTGGGAGTGAACCTGCAGGAAGCGTTTATCATCCATCTGTCTGCACGCCTGCATGAGGAGCCTAAATGTATTCTTACTCTCATGCTTCCTAAAAATCATCATTCGTCTCTCCTCGTTCTCTGCAAAATAACCAGGAATCATCCTGTTATTAAAGCTCAGACCAAAGAGAGGCAACGTATTCAGAAACGCCAACAACAAGTATTTCTGATTATTCACTCAGACAGTAAAAGTCGAGTGCAGAGTCGTTCTTTGTGTTTAACCAGCCCCCCCATCGTCCGTCCATGTCTCTGTTAGAGCTCGAGGCTCGTCGTCTCTGAGGGACGTCGTCCGAACAATGAAAGAAACAAACAAAAATAAAAAAACAGGCTGGAGTTATGAAGAGGCTCCGGGCCGGTCCTGGAGACGCCTGACCAGAAATATATACATCATCCCACAGTCATACAGATGGAGAAGCCCCAGAGCTGAACTGCTAAATCACACAGAAAATGGCCAGAAACAAAACCGGCCAAGTGTCCTAAAAATAGCAGCGCACACACTCCTGTTATCCTCTTTTGTCTGAGCCTGTTGCCTTAACGACTCTGACAAAGACAGAAGAGCTAACGGAGAAATAAAACGTGGAGTTGGAGAGGGAGAGGGAGAGTGTTGCGTGGGATCATCTGGTGAGCGGAGCCTCCTCGCTGTAGGAACCTGAAGGCCAGGCGCAGTCGGTAAATATTTAATGCTGCTGTGATGTGCTTTGAAACCGGCACAGCTCCACAGACGCCCCGCTGAAACGCTTCTGCTCCAGGTGCACAAACCTGCAGGGAGCGCTCCTAAATTTAGCCTCAAACTACTTCACGTTCTGCAGATTAAAGACGTGATGGAGTTTATGTTTCTGGTTTCAAAGAAGAAATGAGTTTGTTTGCACGAGCAGCGATGATTCACAGACGTCGACGTCTCCTCGGCAGATTCTCTGCGTTTCCAGTTTATTTCACGTAAAGAAAATGTTGCTCTAGTTCGAGTGCACGGCTTAAAACGACCGTACGTACACCATCCATTGTGTCTGCCGCGTCCCTGCAGGCCTCTCCGCTTCACCTCTTCGCCCAGTGCCCTAGTTTAAAAGCTGTTAAATAATCCAACAAGGAGCTCGCTGAGGAAATCAGAGACAGCCGCAGAGGAAACAAACACGCACACTTAGCTCGAATCATGGTCTGTTTGCTCCGTCGTTACATGTGTTGGGGTTTAACAGCCGCTGCGATAGATGGAGGCAGTCGTCTCGACACCACAACAAACACTGAGCGATGCCTACGCCCTCAGCAGCCTCAGCAGGTGATTCCCCCCCCGCCAGGGTCGAGTTCAGTTCAGTTTACACCAAACAAACGCAAACGTACGGCTAGGTGCATCGTGCAGGTGATGAGCGGGGGTCAGAGGAGGACGGCTGATTGCTGTGATTACAGCTGCGATACGGAACAGAAATAATAAAAGACGTTTCTGAGGAGAGAGTGGTGACGAGCAGAGGTCGAACCAACGAGGCTCACAGCGTTAAACTGCTACAGCAGCCGAGCATCACTACAGATGTCGGCTGTGTGTGTGTGTGTGTGTGTGTGTGTGTAGCATGAGGCAGCTCGCTCTTTGTTACCAGACTAGCAGGGCCTGTTTGTTGTGCTTTCTCTCTCTCTCTCGCTCGCTCAAACACCCTCCCCGGGGGGAGAATAACCTGTCTAGGTGTGGCCACCTCTGCATCCATCCAGCTTTATTCTACAGAATAACAACATTATCAGACGAACACGGCGTGCGTGTCGGATCCTGAGCTGCACCGAAGACGCAGCCTGAGAAAATCTATCAGCTCTGCGTATCTGTGATGCTCATCAGGTGATCTGACTGCAGTTCTTCTGGAGGTTTTCTAAGATAAAACATCTCATCTCCACTTAATTTCTCGTGTGAGATAAAAGCTGCCAGCGTCGTCTTTTAATGACTCCAATTGTGACGAATGTGCGCTCTGGCTGTCAGACTGCAGATCAGCGTGTCTGATCATAATCCGATCTAAAACCCTCTCGTTACATTTGATCACTCTGAACTCTGACGTCACTTCAGCGCTGCAGCGTTACGCAGCAGTCGCGTCCGGGCGTACATCCTGCGCCTACATCGTCCCTCGCCACCTTTCTATTCACCCTGGCTATGTGTCTGATCTGGAAATAATCTGGTCATCTGAGCTGGGGGTTCATCTCTGTCTGGTGGTGGAGGTGGAGGTGGAGGTGGAGGAGCTCAGTCCCACTCTGACAGATGTTGCTGTGGAGCCTCCGGACGACGACCAGATTGAGGACAACCTCAAACAATAAACAGTCAAACAAACATGTGCTGACATGAGGTCTGTTCCCCACTGAGACTCAACAAACTGCATTTATAACATTTAGAGTCACAGCTACATGAATCTGGATGAAGTTATTCCTCAACCTTCAGACAGCCGACGGCTGCGCTCAGGTAGAGAATAGAAGGAGCGCTGCGGTGATTCATTCTCATCACACTGGGAGATTCAAACGGTCAAAACAGGGTTAGAATATATCAAATATATTGTGATTTGGCATAAATATTGTCTTTTCCTGGTCTTCAATTTAAACAATCAGTGTTAATATTGTGTGTCGGTACAGAAACCATCCGACTTCACCGTCGAAACATCGATATCAAGGTATTTAATCGAAAGATATCGTGATATTTATGAAGTATCGTGATATATATTGTACATCGTGGTATCATTTTAAGGCCACATTGTTCAGCCCTGTGTGAAGGTCAAGGCAGCGCAGATATCCAGAGTTTCTGGTATCAAGCTAAAAAATACGACTGAAACATACTTTTCTTTGCCCTGAGTCAGAGAAGACTCTATACGTCACCATACTAACAGTGTCAGGCTCAGTAACACAGCGATGTTTCCCTCCACTCTTTGTAGACTGACAGTTAAACACATGTGCAGATATTGTTTTCCAGCTCTGTGTTGTCATGTCAGGCCTGCTGAACACATTGTGACAGGACGCGGTGTTGAAAGCACATCTGTCCTCGTAACAACCAAACAACTGCAACGATATCCGAACACGTCGTCTCACTAATCTGCACATTCAACCCTCCACCAACGACCACACGCACCTGAAAAACACCTTTTATAAAACACTCTATAAAGAAAAGGTGCGTTTCCATCTATAGTCTCCGCACGTAACGAGCCGCTGCATCGACCTCCTTCACTTCTGTTGAGGACGGTTTGAAATAGAAACAGTGAGAACAGCGTTTTGCTTTTCTGATCAAATTTTTATTGAATCTGAACCCTCGCTCTCGCTCGCTCGCTCGCTCCCTCTCAGGTGCAGCATGACAGCAGAGCTCTGAAGTGGTGTTTCCAAAAATACAGAGCGCTGTGGCTCGGAGCTGAGAGGCTGCAGCCGCACTGATACATGCATGAACGCTGCCCGCACTCTGCAGTCATGTAGAGACAGATACGGAGATAGAGACGCTGAGCACAGATATTCAAATGCGGGTAACACGGTGAGACAGCATCGCTCTGAATGGCTGCAGCGGTGACGCTGTTTTTATATCTGTCAGGTTCTTACGTCACAAGTTAGCTTGAGTCGAGATCTTCACTTAGAGGACTCGAGTTTGGTGCCTTAAACTGATTTTCTCTGAAATATAACCTGCAGAAGAAACTGCGGCGGTGCAGAATATGTTGTAAACCCGATCACACACCTACAGGCGGCGGAGGTGTGAGCTGAAGTTACTGTAATGCTTCCATCTAAAACACCACAGAGGGGGTTTGTTTATGGGGAACTTGCCATAAAAGCTGAAGTGCCTTTTTCAACATCACATTGTTTTCAACGTGTTCCTCACTTTATTTCCCTGCGAGTTCAACGGACCGAACACACACCGAACGATGACAACGAGAACGTCGCCCGAGCAGTCGGTGAGGACGTGAGTTGTGTTTGTTTACCGGCAGCCTGAGGCGACGCGGTCGACCCCCCTCCACCCCGAGACCCAGATTATGACGGTGCCCCCACCCTTCACACAGGCATCTAAACACACACGCCACACCTAAACACACATCCCTTTCTTCTGCTGCTGCTTTCCAACAAACAACAGCCCCCACCGCCTCCGTCCCGCCCGAGTCTGCACTGGAACACACACACAGCTCATGACACAATCGGTGCAGACACAATTTTCTCTGTTGAAATATTCAAATGTCCCAATCAGATCTCAGTCTGCCCAAACTGTGACGCTGCACCGCCGCTGAGCTGCATTTCAGACGGAGGACTGACCCGCAGTCAGCTGAGGACAGCAGGAATAAACCCACACAGAAATACCTTTCAGTCATTAAGATCGTCTTTCCAGAAGGTCAGCAGAGACACGTTTTCTCTAACGTTAACCGTCAACATGACGTAAACTGCTTTTCCCAGATCTAAAGGTTGTGGCTGGTCCCCGGTGTCGCGGTCCAGCGGTCCAGAATCATGCAGAATTCCCCCAAAAAACCCAAAACAAATATGTGGACAGAAGTCAGGAAGTAATGATGGTTTTCATCACGGATTATTTCTCCATTATTCACTTTAAAGATCCCGCTAACGGCTATTTTTCACTGCTGATTAATCTGATAACTAAATTATTAAAGCAGCTGGTAGAAAATCGTGAAAACTGTTTCCATCCGACGACCTCAAAGATATCCGGTCACAGGGGAGGAAAGGAACCAGTAAATATTTACGTAATCTTATCAATTATCAAAATAGTTGATAGCTGTACTTGATCGTTACAGTTCTCAAAGATATTCAGCTCACAGTGACAACAGAAAGGCAGCAAATGTTTCCATAAATTGATCAGTTTATCTTTAATCAGTCAAATTGATCCTAGAAATGATGCAAATCTAGCAGCGTACTTTGAATAAAAAGTACTGGAGGTCAACGGAAATGCTTCCAACTGTTTTTTTTTTACACAATGACAAATGAACCAAAGAGCTTATTTAGTAAAAAAAAAAAAAAAAAAAAACAGGCAGTGTGTGCCTTTAAATCCTCTTGTGGAGGGTGTTCTCTGGGGACAAGGCTAAAACCATCGACATGCATCCTGGCAGACGACCAAAAGGAAATTCTTAGTCCCCATTGTTGCCAATTTCAATTCATCAGAGGGAAATGCCATTTACTAATCCTCACAACTATGCACAATGGCCGAAGAAGTAAGCTTTGTGAGCGCGGCCAGTATTCCTGAGCGGTGGGATACGTGGTTATGTCAGCCGCAAAAAAAAAACTGAATCCTGGACTCGTGGCTTCTGTGTGACGTTGGGATGCTCCCAAGTTCCTCTCTGCTCTCTGCCCCCCCCCCCCGAAATGCAAAACGCCTTCCTCGCTCGCACACAAAGAGTTGGCGAGAAACAGACCGTGAAGAAATCTCTTTGAAAGAGAAACACATTAGGCTGCAGCACCTCGACACACAGGCCTACAGCCCCGAGCGCCACGCTAACGCTAACGCCGCAGACCTCGCCGCTGATTGGACCGTGTGTTTCACTCGCTGCACTCTGAACTTCTAAAAACAAAGCACATGGTCCCACGGTGCGATCGATCACAGGGTGGTGCTGCCTGAAATACATTTCTACAAACAAATATTTAAAGCAACGATCGGCGCCGCGACTTCCGCCCCATCAGAACCGGCTGGAAACTCTCCCCCCCCCCCCTCCTGCAAACACCCTCAGCCCCCGAGGAGGATTCTCCCTCTGGACTCCACCACACAGGCCACATCTGCAATCCTGCAAAACCCCCAACTCTTTTTTTTCCTGTCGGGTAGAAAACAGGATACCCCGCCCCCCGTCAGTAAAAAAAAAAAAAGCCCCCTCCCACCGGCCTAGCGGGCTATAATGGGCCACCAAAGGAATGTTTCCCCCTGCATGCTCTCTCACCGCCGCCAATGGCAGAACAGAGAGAGAGAGACGGGGGGAGACAGCGAGGGGTTACATTCCTCTCTGCTCTGTCCCCTCGCTGGCTGCCTGCTTCACTGACTGCTTCGTTGTTTAGGTCCACAAGCTGATTCTGGATCGCGCTCAGCTGAGGCGGAGGGCTTTCCCACAGCTGACCTGGAATCAGCTGGCACCGAGGGGATGACCAGCGGCTACACTTTCCATTATCTCACCTCCCTAAAAAGCACTTCACTCGTCCACGGTTACAAGAACAACAAGTTACGTCTCTACGTGCGAATACGTCAGGAAGAGCTTCTGGAAGTGCAAGTGGATCAGAAAACTGATCCCCTGTAGACTTCAGCTGCACTTCACGTTTCTCCATTAGCATCTTAAAACACAAAACTACGTTAGAGATGGATCTTTGTGGCACGAGCTCCTCATCCAGCATGCCGATGGCTCCAACTCACACGTGATTTATTACAATAAACTGAGAACACATGTGGAGAACGACCACGTTTATATTCAGGTGTGTGAGCTTGTGTCTGCAGACGAAGCTTCACGTAAAACGCAACGCCGAGGCTGATAACGCAGACGTAACTACATTACAGGTAAACATTCACATCTGCTCCTTCATTCAGCAGCGGAGTGGACTCCTCTTGTACCCGCCACACCCGAGTCAGGTCGGTCCTGCTGCACTGCAACAGCCAATCACACGCGCACCACAAACACAGACAGCCAATCAAAGCGTCTGCTCCTTCACTTCCCCACAAACGGAGCATTGTCTATTGTTGTTTAGCGAGCTGTCAGCCTCCCTCGGTCCCCTTAAACGTTGATGCGGAGCAGGGAGAGAGAAGCTTATCATGTCACCAGATCTTAGAGAAAGCCGTTTGCATTGTTCGATCCGTCCGTCCCGACAAAATGTCACTCGCAGCTCGTCCTGAGCCAACCCGGGCCCGTCTGAACCGGCTCCGCCTGCCGCCTGCTGCCAGCCAGTCACACAGAAAGCATGTGAAAGTGGGCGGCAAGAAGAACAAACTAACATTGTGTCCAGCTGCCCACCTTGGAAAAAGATCAGTTTGTGTTGTGTGCAAGTCTGCTGGAGGACACATCTGCACCGACCACAGCTGCAGCGATTAATCGAGTCATCACGAGCTGATCGTCCGATAATCAACTAATGGTTTCGGCCATTATTCAAGCAAGGATGTGAAAAAATTAAATGCCTCTCCCGGCTTCTTGTGAGAAATCTTTGGGTTTTGGAGTTGGAGGACGAGAAACAAAGTGTGTGATCGGACAAAAATGAGGCTGATTCAGCACAAGTCGTGTAAAAGAAAAAGGAAAATGAAGTTACGTCCAAATATTCTGACTACCTTCCCATTTTTCCATCGTTTCCAGCTGTTGACTGCAACGTGTGTTCAGCTGCGAGTCCAGCTCCAATCAGCTGTGTGCAAACAGAGTGATGGATGGAGACGGCTGTCAGTGCAGGAAAATGAAGACAGATAAACATCAGAGTCTGTGACCACGGCTGATTTATGACGGCGGGCGCTTCGCCGTCAGCGCGACACACTCCTGACATCAGCTTCGTAACTCTGACGTGAATCCAGACGTACATTTCCTCTGTCAACTTTCAGCAGCACATCTGTTTGGATTTGCGTGCGTACGTCGGCTGATTCACAGTCGCATTAATCTCATTTTTTTTTTACGTGATTCAACTGAACATCTGCATCACGACACGGGGACAAGTTTGCTTATTAGTCCGATTCATAGAGAACATCACCTCGACAAATAGGAGCGATCAGTCAGCGCTCCGGGCCCTTTGGCTTGTGTACTTTACTGCGTTTCCTTGTTAGCTCATCCACCCACCTCGCTGTACTTTCGCCCTGCATGAGAAATATGTGCAGCCTAACTGTCGCTGCGCCGCCTGCCACACTGCTGAGGGTTACAATAAAACCTCTGGTGGCGTCACTGCGTACTTTGACATGTTTCAACGTGTGGCCCGACCTGAGAGCGGTGAGAAAGACTTAATAACATGTTTGTGAGGCGGAGGAGCTTCGCCTGTAACAAACTGCAGCGAGCTGGACTCGGCTGGGCCCGGGCCAGGTTCTCTGGGGTGTTGAGAAATGCTGCTCCACGCATGGAATGGACAACTGGAAACAAGCTGTAAGGACAGACCTCTGCTCCTGCCAGAGGAGCGCAGTCACGCTGTACGAGTGTGGGAAACTGAATTTTATTCAAATGGAACAAATTAAGTAAAAGCCTGAATTCTGCCAAACGTCTTCTTTTAAAATTGGGCTGGAACTAAGAATGGTTTTCTTGATTAATCGATAAATTGTTTGGACTCTAAAATGTCAGATGACGTCATTTAAACGTCCTGTTTTGCCCAAAGTGCAAACTGAAGTGTTCAGGTTCTGATCCGACCGTCACACGTCCACCTCACTGCTTCCTGTCTCTCTGCCTCCGCTGTGGACGCCAAATAAAGGCAAGAATGCTCAAAATAAATCCTGCCCATCGCCGTCTGTTCCCCCTCTTGTATTACTCAACACGGCAAATGTGTAGAGTCAGCATGACGGAAAACTCGGCACCTGACCAGCCGCTTCTGGTTCTGACCTTACGGACTCGCGCCTCGCTCTCTAACCATTCCCACACTCATTAAATCCACGACTCTCTCCATATTCCTGCGGGAGGCGCTTGCTCGCTTTTGCGCAATAAAACTGGCACAGCGAGCGTGAATACACCGCAGGAATTTGCCCTCGGTTCCCTCCCGCCTCACCGGGGGCCGGCACAGCTCGGCGTCCCCGGCCCGCACTGCGCCCAATCAACCAATCACACGCCGGCCCTCCGCTGCTGAGTGAAGACTCAGGAGTGGACCTCGGCCCAGGTTTGCACAACAAGCCTCGCTCTGTTAATGATTGCTAGGTGAGATTTGAAGAAACTTTGACCCGTTGTGATCTCGAGACAAACACACACACAGAGTCCACACAGTCGACTAACCAGCGGTGAAGGACTGGACCCGCCAGGTTTCGACGCAAATCAGCTGCGAGGAATGTCTGATGTTGACGGCTATAGTGCCGAGTGGCCTAATAAAAATGCACGAGTCAATGCTCGGCATGCTGTCACACCACTGGAAGGTATGCCAGTCATCTGGCTAGCTGGAGGAGAAGAGAGGGTGCGTAGTCTGGTTAGCGCTGCACACACATGGAAACACACCCTCGCAATCATTCCACACAGTTAAGCAATGATTCTTCAAATCGTCCTTTATTACGCGGCCGCTCCGCTCCCCGATGGCGGCTCGGAGGGTACAAGAACTGACGAGAGAGAGATTTAGTGTCCTGTTATGAGTCCGTGTGGTCACGAGGGTCGCCATGATGGAACTTCCACCATCAGGATCGCGAGCGCATCCTCCATTTTCAGCTGTATCTGAAAAAAGGGCCGAGCGCTTTGACACATTTCTTCTAGTAGAGACGTGATTATTGAGTGTAGCGAGGGGGAACGGAGGGTACAAAAAAAAAAAAAGAACAAGGTCACCTTAATCTAGTCTCACATTGGCAGATCTGTGGAAAACTGACTGACTGCACCAGTTCTCCTCCTCGTTCGTCTCCCTTTAAACCAAATCACAGTCGTCTCTGAAGGATGCAGCCTGCACAATCATGTCGGTGGGAACCTGTTTTGCGCGCAGGGAGGCGAGCGCTGGCACCAGAACGCCTAAATCCCCGTAAAAAGGAAGGAAACAGCTGTTGGCTTGTTTGGGTTGGTGCTGTTGGGGACCAGATTATAGGGTAACCCGCCAATTTCAGCGTCTAGGCTGCGAGCTCAGGTAGTCGTCGTCGTCGTTGTTGTTTTCCGTAACGTTTAAGAGTGAACATTAGTGGACGGCGTTCTCTGCCATCCTTGAGGGAAAACGGACACAGGTGGGAGAAACACGAGCACCGATTGTTACTCAACACGAGGAGAACGAGAGGACGAGGAGAAGCTGGAGTGGGTGTGTTTGAATAAATAAACGTACAGCGCTGTGTGAAGGTTACAGCCTGCTGATTTGGGGGCTGATGGGTAATATACTTATTTGGATGCTAACGCAGGCACAGACGGGTGTAACGACCAGCGTGGACGCAGGACCTGATGTGCGACGATCTGCCGACGTGTCCAAACAGTTCTGCAGAATATTTCTGTGGCTAAAACTCCGCAGCACAGCGAGTGGGCGTGCATGGCTGCAGGAACCTGTAACATCCCAGAATGCACCACATGTAACAATCACCTGTGCATTCAGCTCACAGGTGTAGCACCGTCACCTGACCCGTCAGACGAGCGGGTCGGTGTCATGCAAAGCTGCGGTGATGTTACCTCTCGGCCGTGATTCTGGTTTTACAGCCGCTTTACATAAAACTGTCCCGAGTCTAAAAAGGTTTTAAATAGCTGCTGCAGGACCTGAGATATAAATGGATCAGAACACACGTGATGGGAGGTGGACCCGATGAATCACAGCAGAACCGTCTACATATCGGCCCTCAGCAGAACCGTATCGGTCCGCTCTGCTTCCTGTATAGTGAGCAGCGGTCTCATCGGCCTCCGAGCAGCCGAGCAGCCACACAAGTGGGTCAGATAACCCGACCAGAACCAGCACCAGCACCCCCTCTCCCTCTCTCTCCCTCTCTCTGTGCTGCTCTCAGACCTGCACATTCACAATGTTTGATTCTTGCAACAATGTGGCGCCCTGTTTCCGCCCGGAGAGGAAAAAGTGCCGGGAACAAAAAAAAAACAGAAGCGCATAGTTCAAACATTCAGAGAGAGGAAGGAGCAGAGGGGAGGAAGGAGCAGAGGGGAGGAAGGAGCAGCTTGACATTGAGGGGAGCCTGGGGACGAGCTGAGAGGAGAGCGGGGCACGGAGGAGAAAATGGTTGGTGGAAAGTGGGGCAGCGGGAGCAGCTGCGGGGCTGACGGAGGCCCGCACTCGGTCCCTGACCTCCACTCCCCATCTCATCCCTCCCCTGCCATTTTCTTTCAGCCCGCCGCCTCCTCCTCCTCCTCCTCCTCTCAGCCCGGCTCCACTCGGCCCAGCTGGGCCCAGACTTCGCTTCACTCACCTTCCTCTGCTGTTTCTCCCAGGCCGGGTCCAGCAGCAGGTCCCGGTCCCAGTCATTCTCTTGCTCCATGTAGGTTTGGACCCCGCCGGTCGAGCTCTGGTTATTAGCAGCGTGATAATCTACCATGTCAGCACAAGAAAACCTGAGTGCGCCACAGACCAACTGTCAGCAGGAGAGCGTCCGAAGATAAGAAATAAAACTGGGGGGGAAAAAAAACAACGACGGTCCGGATGAGAAGGTGGGACGGGATTCACGACCCGGGACGAGTCCGGTTCTGTCGCTTTCAGCAGGCAGGCTGTTTTTTAATGTGATGAATATCCGGCGTGTGCAGGCAGAAAACCCCGCTGCTGCTGCTGTGAGAAGAAAAGCTCTGCCTGCGAACTGAGAGGCTGCTGGGAGGAACCGGCCGCTCCTACAGGCTGCAGCGGGCCGACAAGCCGCCCGCACCGGGCCGCCGCGCGTCCGGTCCGACCTTTCAAAGTAAAACACGCGCGTCGTCGCGTTGGAAACGACAAAACAAACTCCCATTAATATTCATTTCTCTTTTACAGGAATCACTATGATTAATTTCACTTTTTTAAAATCAAATATATGGTTTTAACAACATATATTTTTTATCAACTATTGAATCATCAAGACTTCTATCTTGTATTATGGATTTGCACAAAAAAAGAGAAAAGAAAATGCAGTTTCCTCCTCCTCCGAAGTTCTGACATTTTATTTTGAAGGAGCCTCCCCTCGCTCCGCGGTGTGTGTGAGTGTGTGTGTGAGTGTGTGTGTTGACACACCTGCCTCCACTAGCTTCTATAGGTCCAGACAGCTCATGAATATTCATGTCATATTTGAACGTGAGCTGCTTGAAACAATGACACGTTATACATCTGAAATATTTAAAGTCCGACAAACTGGAGCGAAACAGAATCTGACGACATTTAAATATTAAAGTGAGGAAATTTCTGCAGACAAACGAGCAAATATCTGTTAGATGTGAATCAGCCCGCAGAATGGAGAAAACTTTGATGTTAACAGCTGTAAAGTTTTGAATTCTCCTGATTTAAGATGATTTTATTTTGTAGGGCAACTCACACATATCTGTCTTAAAGGGCCAGTTCACCATTCGCTCCATGAATATATTATAAACTATGAACTAGCACATCCTGTTGCTAGGAGCCAGTGTGTTGGATTAAGTGGCATCAAGTAATGAGGTTGCAGATTAACCAACTCAACATCCCTCAATCTGCCTCTGCCTGCTAAAAACGTGCATCAGTGTTTATTTTGTCCTTCCTGGGCTGCTGTAGAAACATGGCAGCGTCCACAGAAGATGACCTGCTCTCTCTTTAGATATAAAGGCTGATCTCTAAGGTAACATTCTTAGATTCAGGTGATTACACACCAACAAAAACATGATTATAGATATTATATTTCTGTTTTTAGCCAATAGATCCTCCTGATACTAAACACACTGAGCATTAAAGTCATGTTTTCTTTTCAAATCTCCATGAAAGATGATAGTAACAGGTTTATATTAACTGTGATGACTTAAACAACATGTTATAACATAAAGTAGTTTCTCTGAGGGTCGTAACTGTGAGCACTGGGAGGTCACGCGGGGCCTGAAGGTGTTTAATCAGTTGTAAAAATGAAACCACCTGAAGAGGAAATCAATCTTTGTTAAATGATTCAGGTCCAGCCTGTGAACATCAAGAGGTCACGATCCAAAACCATTAGCGAGCCGCTGACCCAGAGGACTGACACTCATAAAACAGAGAGCTGCTGCGGTGTCATCCATTACATCTGCCGGGCCGGGCCTGGTGCTGGGTGACCGTCCTGCCTGCAGCAGACACCTACAGAAGTAGGTCATACTCAGGCTGTCCTGCTGGATTAGCGTCACCTCGGCCTGCAGCAGCACCTCCTCTCAGCTGTGTGAGGTTGTCATGTGATGCCATCTAGTGCAGCGCTGCTACTAGCAGCTCTGTGATTGGTCGCTGCAGCTCTGACTCATAATTACACTGTGAGTCCGGGCTCATTAGCAGAACCGAGCTACTTATGAATGGACTGTTTTTATGTTTTTTTTTTCACAGAGGGGCTGAACAAAGAGTCCTGATTGTAGCTGGTGGTGTTTCCACAGGCGGTGCTGATGAGAACGATGAGGCACAGTTACTCTTATAATTACTGTTTTAATGTGTGTGAGTTACACATTCTCACATTTATCAAGTGACAACAATATTTTACATTTGTTGTTTTACTTCCTGTTGCTGCAGATGAATGATGACACTGACATTTTCTCTGAGCTCATTGAAAATCTGATTTTTAAGAAGCATCAGAAACAGTTTGGAAGCAAATCCTGGTCAGCAAACACAGGAGACGCAGTGATGTTGAGGGGTAGATGGCTTTTTTAGGAATTAAATGTGTAAATAATGTTATTTATTGATATTGTTCCGAGCAGACAACACAGGATTTTAAGGAGCTGGTTCATCCAAATTGCAGAAACTCAAGATAAAATGAAGAAACTTTTGGTCTTTTGGTTTTGAGAATTTGTTTGTGCCTGATTTGATTTGCTCCACTGAAGAAACAGTCCGTCTGCAGCGAGTTCTGTTGACTATCTTCTGTAATAAAGACACAATATCCGGATAAAAGAAGCTGCTGCGACGGCTACAACCAGATTTAATCTCCTCCACCCGGCAGATATTTCAGAAACAAACGAGCCTCTGCACGGACAAACTAGTTAACGTAAGAGTCAGGGTGCGTTTAGTTTTCTCGTTGTTTGTAATTTCAGTGAGCAAACAGAAAAAAAAAAAAAGAAAGATAAAATGCAACACAAAAGAGTTTATTATAACACTTTGATGCTCCTGAGAGGTGAAAGAGAGACAGGAACAGGAAGTCAGACGCAGTGAGGGCGTGTCTGATGTTCCAATATCACACACCATCTTTAAAGTTGGTCTGAAGTGACGGAGGAGCAGCTCGACAGGAAACACACACACACACACACACACACACACACACACAACCTCTCTGGTATTTGAATCTCTGACTGTTCTCACTTGAAGACGGATATTTACACATACCAGACATCAGCAGAGAACAGAGGGTCATTTCTCAGACGATCCCCTGTGGACGGGGTCACTGCACAGAGACGAGCCTGAAGGACAGACGCAGAGAGGATCTATAGACGAGGATCTATAGACGAGGATCTATAGACGAGGATCTATAGACGAGGATCTATAGACGAGGATCTATAGAGGAGGATCTATAGAAGAGGATCTATAGACGAGGATCTATAGAAGAGGATCTATAGAAACACGCTCGGGTAAACAGCTAACGTACATTTTTGATCGTAGTCAGACAGAAACGGACTGGACCAAAGAGACAGAAACACTGAAGAGCTCCCAAAATGTTTGTGACATTAATGTGAAGGCCTGAGTGTCTGTGGTGTGACAGAGGTCAGAGGTCAGAGGGAGTCGGTCGTATTCAGAGTTTGGACGACTTGCGTACTTTAACGAACAACACACAGACGACTGCACATCCATTTTAACAAAAGTAGCGTGGGATCATGGGAGTTGTTGTCGTCTTCTTTAAACACCGACAGTTACAGATCAAAATCTATCTTTGCTTAAAAATAACGCTGAAGATTTATTCGCGTGATGTTTAGTCACGTTCGCTGACTTCCTTCCTTCCTTCCTTCCTTCCTTCCTTCCTTCCTTCCTTCCTCTGACTCTCTCCTGGAAGTTATTGTGACGGTTACCTTGAATAAACTCACAGATTCTCTGCTTTGAACTTTGTTGGAAATATCTGCGATAACATAAATACACAAGTCAACAAAATATACAACAGAGTCAGAAATGTTGGTTTTAAATATATCGTCAAGCAAATTAATGTGCAGGGAACAAACTGGAATCCTATTTAACTTATTAATATTTGTTTCTTTCTTTGTATTCAGTTTTTCTTTCTCATATTAAAAATCCAAATGAAGAAACAAACTGAGGAAATCCGTTCAAAACAACTTTATATACACTTTTATACAATCATGTCCGTCATCAGCGTCTGTCCTGCAGGATACAGGGATCATTGACCAGATGATGACTGAAACTGAACCATACAACAACTAACAGACCTTAAAACACATTTATACATTATAGATTCATTTGCTTTGTCAGTTTATTGTATTTCACATTATTTTCTTTAATTGATTTGATTTATTTATGCGTTATAAATCTTCCAAACTAACTGTGGTTACAAAGTTACAGGTAGTCGGACTTATTTAGGCTGACAGGTGATGTCACAGGTGATGTCACAGGTGTGTCGCCAACAGAGTGAATCATTAACTTCACGTTAACTCAAAGGACTTTGACCTTTGACCCCGGATGTTTTCCACGACTGAAGAAAGATCTTAAAGATGTTTCCGCTGTTACTGTTTGACCACAAGATGAAGAAATGTGTGACGTAAAATCTGAATGTTTCAAACCAAAAGCAAATTAAACATGAAATAAACGCTGCACATTAAAATCATGCACGACAATCAGAGGAGCGGATCCCGAAGAATCAGTGTCAGTAGATCAGGTCAGCTCAGTTGTACATGGTCATACGGAGCCACTGGAACCAATCAGACGACAGAAAACATTTAGTGGAACGTCAACATAAATATACTTCAGTGTCACGTTTGCCTGTTACCTCTGATTGTGTTTCTATTACTGCAGCAGATAAAGAGGAGGACGTGGATGTTGTTGCAGATCTATATAAACCGTTTCTATGTTCTCACCTGTCTGTAGCTCACAGTTATAGCTCCACTTCCCACCATGTCGTACGCTTGAAATTTGTCTGCAAAAGAGGATAAAAACAAAGTGAAACGACAAATAATGGCTTTTTTTATTGTCCGGCCTGTGTTAGTAAAATTCAGGAAATGTTGTCTTCATCCTACAACATCTCCTCCTCTCCTCCACCTCTCTTCTTCTTCCTCTTCTTCTCCTGTCTCCACCCATATTTTACCTCCATCACCTCAACCTCACCCCCCTCCCTCCTTCCCCGTCTCCCTCCCTTACGGATCATGCTGTCCAGTTTCATCAGCAGGTACAGGAAGCCCGGATAACTGATGGTCAGGTCGGGCTCCGTGTATCTCAGTCCAACCAGCTGCATCAACAAGTCGTCCACACTGATGCCTGAAGCAGAGACACAGAAGACGATCCAACCCGGGTCAGAACAAAATCGCCTCATTCAGCAGATTCAGAGATTTCTCCTGTGAGACAAACACCAACTCTCCGGATGAACATTTCCCCGACTAAAAGTACAAAGAAGCAGTTTAAAAATTAACTTGAATAAAGTAAAACGTCACTCATTCAAAATGTGTTGTTATTAAGTGACTTATTAGAGGTGAACCAAATGATAGTCGTGATTTTTATGGCCTGAGAGGACGAAGTTCACACGACAGCATTTAACAAAAAAACTAAAACACGAGCAACATCATATTGTTTTATTAGGATGCAAAATAATATCAGGATCCAAAGTTCCCTTAATTAACTGACTTCCTTCTCAAAGTGTCGCTCTCCATGAAAAATACTCAACAATTAGTGATCTCACATATTTAACATGTGTGTTTTTGTGCAGCTCTGATTAAAGCGTCCAGCATTTCAAAATAAAGTGCACGTCTGAGCTCCATATCAGGTTTAATCTTACTGTAATGAGATTTTCTATAAATTTACTTTGAATCTAAACAAACGTGTTGAGCTACTAAACTGACTAAAGGGTTTTATCATTAAAGACATTAATTATATATAGTTAATTTAATGTCATGAGCACATTTAACAAGTGGCTTCTGCCCTGCGACTGAGCAGCAGAGGCGCTCTGGCTCCCCCTGCTGGTCTTGGCAGTAAATGTTCGGTCCTACCTGCTGCCTTCAGAGCGGGGGCCACCTCTTCATACTCCAGGTGATGAGTTTTGTTCTTGTCAAACACCAGGAAGATATCCTGAGGAGATGTGAGCAGAAAACATGATGAGCACGAGACGTCAGAGCGACAGAGGAGTGGTGTGGCTGAAGCCGTGTCGTCTCACCGTCCACCTCCGGATCCTGTCCCACAGGCTCTGGAACTCGAGCCAGTTGAGCTGAGCGTTGCCTTGAGTCTGGATGAAACACTGAGGTCAAAGAAATTAAGCTCAAAGTAAAGAGTCAGCTGACAAACATGCAGAGCTTAAGAATCAGTGAAAGGCAAAACTAACAATCAGATACAATAGTGCTGTGATAAACTCTCCTTCATGTACACACAGAAAGGCTGATACCAGAGATGTTGGTTGGAATTCAATCTGAAGGAGATGTTTCTCTCCTCAGAGCCTGGATAGCTCAGACGGTAGAGCATCAGACTTTTAATCTGAGGGTCCAGGGTTCAAGTCCCTGTTCAGGCGAGGAAGTTTTAGAGAACATCGAGCCCACAGAGACAACAAAGTAAGTTGAAATGGTTCAAGCATGAAGTTAAAACCAACAACTACATCATACCTGCTGTGTCCTGATCCAACAGACTACTGAATGATGATGAGTGCAGGTATCACAAATATCACAATATTATGTCACAACACCACGCAAAGCCTGTCCCAGTCTGAAGGCTCCCTCTTTTCCCTGTTTTTTGAGGATGTACAGCTACGATCCTTCATGGCCTCACATATACCAGGAGAAAATGGTGACATCACGTGGTGTAGATCGTCACTGTCGTGAGCGTGGACCCAAAAACGAAAATACGGTCAATCTTAAAAGAGTGAAGCAAACACACAGAAAGGCTGATACCAGACAGAGATGTTGCTTGGAATTGAATCTGAAGGAGATCTTTGTCTCCTCAGAGCCTGGATAGCTCAGATGGTAGAGCATCAGACTTTTAATCTGAGGGTCCAGGGTTCAAGTCCCTGTTCAGGCGAGAGAAGTTTTGAAATGCCTCAAGCATGAAGTTTAAACAGAAAACCACATCATTACCTGCTGTGTCCTGATCCCAGAGACTACTGAATGATATACAGAGTGCAGGTATCACAATCTGCCTGTCTTCACTCTCTTTGCAGTTGATTCACACATGATGTGTCTCAATTCAGGGTCTGCATCCTTCAGAGGAGCTTTTGAAGGCCAATTATGTCACAACGCCACGCAAAGCCTGTCCCAGTCTGAAGGCTCCTCCAGATGCTCCTGTTTTTGCAGGATGCACCACTACGATCATTCGTGGCCTCACATATCCCAAGATTCTTTGCGAGCGATGTGAACACACTACACACAAGAAACCTGCTTAGAATCAGAACCAAACCAACACACAGAAAGGCTGATACCAGCCAGTGTTGTTGGATGAAGAAAAAACTCGTAACTACATCGTTACCTGCTGTGTCCTGATTCAACAGACTACTGTATGATGTACATGCTGTGTCTCAATTCGGAGTCTGCATCCTTCAGAGGAGCATTTGAAGGCCAATTATGTTATAACGCCGCTCAAAGGCTGTCCCAGTCTGAAGGCTCCTCTAAATGCAGCTTTTTGGAGGACGCACCACTACTATCTTTCGTGGCCTCCCAAGATTCTTTGCACCCAGAAAAGAAGAAAGAAAGAGAGAAAATGGCGACATCGCATGGCGTAGATCGTCACTGTCGCGGGCCTGGGCGGCAGAAATCATGATGTAAGAAGAATCAGAACAGAACCAACAGTGTTGTTGGTTGGAATTCAATCTGAAGGAGATATTTGTCTCCTCAGAGCCTGGATAGCTCAGTCGGTAGAGCATCAGACTTTTAATCTGAGGGTCCAGGGTTCAAGTCCCTGTTCAGGCGAGGAAGTTTTAGAGAACATCAAGCCCACAGAGACAACAAAGTAAGTTGAAATGGTTCAAGCAAGAAGTTAAAACCAACAGCTACATCGTTACCTGCTGTGTCCTGATCCAACAGACTACTGAATGATATACAGAGTGCAGGTATCACAATCTGCCTGTCTTCACTCTTTGCAGTTGATTCACACATGATGTGTCTCAATTCAGGGTCTGCATCCTTCAGAGGAGCGTTTGAAGGCCAATTATGTCACAACGCCACGCAAAGGCTGTCCCAGTCTGAAGGCTCCTCCAGATGCTCCTGTTTTTGCAGGATGCACCGCTACGATCCTTCGTGGCCTCACATATCCCAAGATTCTTTGCGAGCGATGTGAACACACTACACACAAGAAACCTGCTTAGAATCAGAACCAAACCAACAAACAAAAAGGCTGATACCAGCCAGTGTTGTTGCTTGGAATTCAGTCTGAAGGAGATATTTGTCTCCTCAGAGCCTGGATAGCTCAGTCGGTAGAGCATCAGACTTTTAATCTGAGGGTCCAGGGTTCAAGTCCCTGTTCAGGCAAGGAAGTTTTAAAAGGGTTCAAGGATGAAGAAAAAACTCGTAACTACATCGTTACCTGCTGTGTCCTGATCCCAGAGACTACTGTATGATATACATGCTGTGTCTCAATTCAGGGTCTGCATCCTTTGGAGGAGCATTTGAAAGCCAATTATGTCACAACGCCGCTCGAAGGCTGTCCCAATTCAAAGGCTCCTCTAAATGCAGCTTTTTGGTGCTACTATCTTTCGTGGCCTCCCAAGATTCTTTGCACCCACAAAAGAAGAAAGAAAGATCGTCACTGTCGCAGGCCTGGGCAGCAGAAATCATGACGTAAGAAGAATCAGAACAGAACCAACAGTGTTGTTGGTTGGAATTCATTCTGAAGGAGATGTTTCTCTCCTCAGAGCCTGGATAGCTCAGTCGGTAGAGCATCAGACTTTTAATCTGAGGGTCCAGGGTTCAAGTCCCTGTTCAGGCGAGGAAGTTTTAAAACAGTTCAAGCAAGAAGTTTAGACAGATAACTGCATCGTTACCTGCTGTGTCCTGATCCCAGATACTACTGAATGATACACAAACTGCCTGTCTTCACTCTTTGCAGTTGATTCATGATTGCTGTGTCTCAGTTCAGGGTCTGCATCCTTCAGAGGAGCATTTGAAGGCCGATTATGTCACAACGCCGCTCGAAGGCTCCTCTAAATGCAGCCTTTTGGCTCTACTATCTTTCGTGGCCTCCCAAGATTCTTTGCACCCAGAAAAGAAGAAAGAAAGAGAAAATGGCGACATCACATGGCGTAGATCGTCACTGTCGCGGGCCTGGGCAGCAGAAATCATGACGTAAGAAGAATCAGAACAGAACCAACAGTGTTGTTGGTTGGAATTCAGTCTGAAGGAGATATTTGTCTCCTCAGAGCCTGGATAGCTCAGTCGGTAGAGCATCAGACTTTTAATCTGAGGGTCCAGGGTTCAAGTCCCTGTTCAGGCAAGGAAGTTTTAAAGAACATCGAGCCCACAGAGACGACTAAGTACATGCAACATTTGTACGTTGGGTCTCAGTCCGCTCATACACAGGTATTTCCTCACCTCATTCCAAGGTGAAGATATTCAGATACACAGTTTAAGACGAGGGGCAAACACATTTCCAGCTTCAGTTCATTCACTTGTGTTTGGGTCGTCTCTCTGTTATACTTGTCAAGGATACATCCATGAGGACCACCATGCTCTTGCAGTGCTCCAGAACCAGGTACCTCTCACTGCCGGCCAACACTGAAAACAACAAGTTAAATCATCAGCGGACATTTCTTTAACATGCACACAGCAGCTGTGAACCTGTGGTGACACCTGAGACTGTTTCTGTTTGAATAGCTGCAGCGTGGATGTGAAGACAGGCTGAGTCCTGACGGCTGACATTGTCGTGTTAATGCACTGCAGACTGTCAGGAGAGGAGGGTGTGGATCCCTGCAACCAACCTAAGAGGCTGAAGCCAAACTGGTTTTGGTGAAAAACCCAGCAGTGTATGTCTGTACTAACAGAACCAGGACGCTTGTTTTGGGTCGTCCTGGTCGTCTGTTTCTCTGGTGATATCTGGCAGCACTGATGCAGTCGTCACACTAATTAATCAGAAAAACACAAGCGTCCTCTCTTTGTCTTGTCTACACTGACGTTACACTTCACATCCTCCTTCCTGCAGTTCTGTCACCACCTCCTGCAGAAGTGACGTTTGGCTGATTCATTCAATTACTAACTAAAGTTTGAGCCTTTTTTACGAGCCAGATGTAGCCTGAGAAACAAATCAATCAGCTCTGGCTCTCAGCTTCAGTTTGGAGAAGCTACAGATGAACATGATTCCACACGAATCCTGAAACAACAACCACACAGAGACAACCACTGAAGTTAAATCCACACGTTATTTTTCTTGGCATGGAGTCTGTCGTGACTTGTTCTCTAATCACTAAAGGAGTTAACTGTTCTTTCTTCTTACTGCTGAAAGAAAACAAGACCGAACAAGTCGATAAATCCGCCCCAGCAGAGAGCAGACGGACGTCACTGACCTCCTGCCTGGATGGCCTCAGTCAGCAGGCTGTGGAGGTGAACCGGTCTGCAGAACCCATTCTGATGACACAAGGCAGAGAAAAAGGTCCGGCTCGGTTAAAAACACAGATTCAGACAGTCAAGACACAAGCGGAGCTGCTGACAGTCTGCGGCCTGAACCAGTCTTTGCTGTTAGAGCTCAGTGATACAGTTTAATCGCGTTCTTGTGATTGTGACGGTGTGGAGGGTTACACGTTCACACCTATCTGGCAGGTGTTAGTTCATGTCTGGTCTGCATGTGCAGGATCCAGTCTCACCTTGTTGCAGTGCTTCTTGAACAGTTCTTTGGTGGCTTTGGGAGACGGGAGGGCGGCCTGGTGAGGAAAAGAGAGCTGCGGGAAGAAAAGACACAGACGAATGACTGCTGAACGTTTCATCTGTATGTTCACACTCACATCCACCTCAGGAGACTTCAGAGGAAACTAGGGCAGCAGAGGAAACCAACGCACTCATTTGTTTCCTGTGACCCAAAACACAAGCGCACTCTCTTTAATCGAGAGACAAGAGAACCGACATAGACTCTGTTCATCGAGGCTGTGGCTGTCCTACATTTTATACATGAACGTGAGTTTTCTAAATGCATTTTGTCAACGTGAGTCCAAGATTTTAATATGTAAAGTCTTGCACTCAGAGCCTGGATAGCTCAGTCGGTAGAGCATCAGACTTTTAATCTGAGGGTCCAGGGTTCAAGTCCCTGTTCAGGCGAGAGGAGTTTTAAAATGCTTCAAACAAACAGCAACAACCTGTCTGTCGGTGTGATGCGTCATTCCCTGATTAGCAGAGCTTTATGATGAGCTGGTCTCCTAAACCAGGTGTGTTGAGGCAGGAAAACATCTGGAGCTGTCTGCACATCACAGCTGTTTCTCAAAGTGAAATTTCTTTATGTGCAGACACGTAAACCTGTTTCAGGTCAGTAAACTCTGCTTACAATCAGAGCTTGAAACCTGAACTGAGCTGTTCAGTCGAGGTCACCTTCCGACTTTATTTCAAACACTGATTGATTTAATTTGCACCCATCAATCATTTATTTGTTTGGCTGATTTCCTCTCCTACCTCTGTGGCCGAGGAGATGTCTTGTGGCGCCGGTTTGTCGGCTGGACTGGAAGAAAAGCATGAAAACAAATTAAAATGATTGTATTTATTCTCTCAAAGGTTTCTCATCTAAAGAAACTAAAGATTTATTTTTAAGGTGGAAATGATCATGAAACAAACTATTCTTTACGGACACACGAGGGCGCTCAATATTCAACTTTGGCTGGATAAGAGAGTTTGTCTTTTTGCCTCTTCCTCTCGTTGCACTCCAGTGGTGTGAAAACAACAACAACAACGTGAACTCTGTCCCACATCTGGCTGATCCGTGACTCACGTGATGGTGCTGCCCTGCTCCGTCAGCACCCGGAGGAGGAACTGCCCCTGCTCGTTGGCCTTGTAGGTGGAGGGGATGACGATGTAACGACCCGGTGGGAGCGAGCTGCGGAGGACGACCTCCCGACGTGACGAGTACTGGGGGCTGCAGCGGACCGGGCGGCGCCTGCTCAGGTCCTCAGGTGACAGGTGAGTATTCTCCTGAGGAGCCTGGAGAGATGGAACAAAGTTATAATACCTCAACAGGTGTATCTTTGTGTGTGTGTGTGTGTGTGTGTGTGTGTGTGTGTGTGTGTGTGTGTGTGTACCGGGTATATATAAAGAGCTATAGACAGGTTGGTGCCTCTGCGTCTCTGGTGTTTCTGCATCAGAGCCAGAACGAAGGAGCAGCTCCTCTCGTTGCTGTCCGCCTCCGACAGGACGAAGTAGAACTGAGGGTTCTGCCAGAACAGACCTGGACACACACACACACACACACACACAGTCAGACACACACACACACACACACACACACACACTCATCTCTCACTAACTGGTCAGCATAAACATGTAGTGGTGGACTTTGAGGTGCAGGTGCAAAAATAGAGAAAGTCAAAATATATATTTAGTGAAAAAGTAACAAAACCTGCTTCAGATTACACATTTAAAGTTTGTCATTATAACTGCTGCACCTCTGTGATTAAACACAGAGGGAGCCATTCACTATTTATCTATTTATTTCATATTTATTGGACAGACAGACATTATCCTAATAAACGGATCTCTGACAAACAGATCTCGACGTCAGCAGGAAGGTTTGAAAAACTGAAGAGGATTATTTTAACTCCAGTACTTTCACCTTAATCTACAAGGCAAACACAAGCAGACATATTCAAATAAAACCGGTTCTGTAACACAGACGGCCGGAGCTGCCGTGTGTTTACACAGCGGAGGTGACTTTCACTGTCAGGTGTTTCTGTTCTGTGGTGTTGACTGCTGACTGCAGCAGGAGGGGAGATGTACTTTACTTTATGAACGTAACGATACAGCGAGGAGAAGAAGAAGAGGACAGAGAACCAGAGTCTGTGCTGAGTGCTGAGTTCAGTCAGAGCTGCTGTTCATTAAACCTTCTTCTGTGAAACTTCCTGCAGATTTTTCACATTAAAAGCCTCTCAAAGAAAGAGGATTGTTGAGGTGGAAGCAGACTGGAGAAAAATGGCTTCTCACTCCAATGAAAACATGACAATCAACATTTTTCACCATGATCTTTAAACGTCTCTCACCTCCTTGGGGAGCGCCTCCCGCTGTGACAAACGGCACCCAGTTCCCATGATGCATCTTGCAGGACCACGGCCTCATAGTGGAGCCCGGTTCGCTCAGAGCGTTGGTCATGTGACAAACCTCCATCGTCTCAAAGTTCTGCCGGAAGTCTGACACCGACATCCTGACGGAGAGAGACGCTGGTCAGCTGACAAAGACGAGGTCTGATTGTTGAAACTAGTCACATGTTTATTTTCCTTCAGCAGTGTTGCGAACACGTCATGTGAAGGATTAGT
Organism: Sparus aurata; assembly: GCF_900880675.1. Taxonomy (NCBI): domain Eukaryota; kingdom Metazoa; phylum Chordata; class Actinopteri; order Spariformes; family Sparidae; genus Sparus; species Sparus aurata. Next base: position 3,409,505 of record NC_044188.1, read on the forward strand.
TACGACGTGTTTGCCTTGTGGTTCCTGTTGTGGTTCAAACCCACATGTCAGAGTGTTTCTGGCTCGTGTTTGCAGAAGGCAAACATTTAGAGTCAGTCAGCGGTGATGCACAACTCACCAGAACTCCCCGTCCTCCCGTCTGACCCGGTCCAGTCTCTTCTGCTCCTCAGCGCTCACTGCGTTCCACTCTTTACTGAACACACAGAGACAGAGACAGAGATTAGCAAAGTTTCAGGCAGTTAATCTATAAAATCATTAGTTTAATTCGGCTCCTGTGTGTGAGTTCTGACCCAGTCCGGTCGCTCCAGGGACCCTCCCACTCCGTGCCGCCCCAGGGGTTGAGGAGTCGCACCAAGTCCTCGGTGCCGTAATGCGTCCTCACCTGGAGGAGGAAGAAGAAGAAAGACAGGACACAGGTGAGGAGAGCGAGCCGGCCCTGATGGTCTGTACATCCTCCATTTAAAGGGATATTCCGGTGTAAGTTAGACCCATGGTCTAAATCACGATTAAAACTGTGTTAGACTCCCTCTCGAGAGATCAAGTTAGCAGACCGCTAATTTACGGAGTTTTATCAACCTCAGAAACGACCGCACGACAACAATACACTGCAGTAAATGGATCCAAATATAAACCGCCACCAAAAAGCCACAAATAATGCTCAGTAACTTCAGCAACAGTACAAATAGGGTCTCAGCACATAGTCCGGGGCATCTAACCTCCGCTAGCTTAGCTGGATTTCTACTGAAAAGCTGACTAAATTTACCACTCTTCTGCAGCAGCTTCCTGTTGACGGGAAGTCCCGACGAGTCGATTACCGAGTGCAGTAGAGTTCCGCGGCTCATGGATGAAAATGTGTGATTATGACTCCATGGAAAAGCAATCAAAGTTCATATGTGTCTTACCTGCCAGTTTATAACAGTTATTATCGAGAGCGGACAGGGAAAAGAACAGAATTGAGCATTTCTAACCACACTCGGTAATCGTCGCGTCGGGACTTCCCCGACCCGGAAGCTGATGGAGGAGAGTTGAAATCTGTTTTTAGCTTCACAATAGAAATCCAGCTAAGCTAGCGGAGGTTAGATGCCCCGGACTATGTGCTGAGACCCTATTTGTACTGTTGCTGAAGTTTGGTGCTGTTCTGAGCATTATTTGTGGCTTTTTGGTGGCGGTTTATATTTGGATCCATTTACTGCAGTGTATTGTTGTCGTGCGGTCGATTCTGAGGTTGATAAAACTCTGTAAATTAGCGGTCTGCTAACTTGATCTCTCGAGAGGGAGTCTAACACAGTTTCACGGTGTGTTAGACCATGGATTAAATTTACACCGGAATATCCCTTTAAACTCGGTTATGTGCGTGTTTTATTGCAGCTTCATGCTCAAGTCCAACACTCAGAGGATAGTGCACAAGTCCGGCTGGATAACACATTTATATCAAACATGCTGCTACTAAGATTGTTTTTATAAGTTCAGTATAAATACTACAGCTGGTCGTTGTTTGATTATTTTAGTTTGTTTAGGTCAATTTAATCAGTAACATTCAGCTACGAGCACCAAAGGTTCCTGTACTTTTCAGAAGTCTCACACTCAAAGCACAGACTTTCTGGAGCGGGAGAAATGTCCCCAGAACTTATTCTAGACCCGGATCCATGTGGAGGATCAGCTCCACAAAACAGAAATGCTGCGGTGCATTTTGTGAACGTCCTTGTCGAGGGATGTTTACCTTCTCCACTGCAGTCAGAGCGTAAGCGTGTCTGTACATGATCCCGAGTTCATTCCTTTGTTCCAGCAGACCCTGCAGGGAGAAATCATCCACCCACAGTCAGGACAGGAGGCGAATTACACTCATGTGACTCATCGCACTGACAGGTAAACACTGGGAACATGCTCTGCTTTGTGTTTCCCACCAGGTCCAGAGATTAAAACTAGACCTAACAAGTCGATCTCTTGTGATGTACCTGACAGTTGGCACAGTTGATGAGCGCTCCTTTAGACAGCAGGTCCTTGAGGAAGGCCGGCAGGTCTCTGGGCAGCAAACTGATGTTCAGAACCTCGGCCACCCCTCCCGTCATATCCACCATGGCCTCATGAGGGAGGCCCATGTCCAGAGCTCTGTAGCCTCCTTTCAGCCTGGGACAGACACACACAGGGAACAGACTCAGTTCAGGCAGAAAGGTAAAAGGAGCAGAGAGACTTTAGAAATCAGCACTTCTGCACATTTTTCAAATTTCTCTATAAACGTCCGGGAAAACCTTTCGACAAGTATGTGTCATTTCTGGTTAAACACGTTCCTGTAGTGTCACCTGGAACTGAATGAAACAACATTTTTTTTTTAAAAAGCTACTGAATATGGACTTTTTGCAAACATAATTTGTGAATCATCTGCAGGAGGAGAGACTACAGCCTGTCAGCGGTGAGAGTGTTGTGATGTTATTCTGCTTCACCGCTTTGTTTAAAAGGTGTGAAGACAGACTCGAACTTTAATCTACACCTGTGTGAAAGGGATTTACACAAATTAAAGAAGAAGAAGATGAAGAAGAAGAGCAACACAAACTGGGGAGACAACGAGGTCCTGGAGCTCGTTACAACATGAGATTATAAATGCTTCTGCCGTGTGATGCTGCTGTTCAGAGATCACTGCCTGCAGCTCGTGTAAAACTTCTTTTCCATCATTTCTGTCACGCCTGCTTCGCTCGCAGGAACCCGGCATGCTAAAAACAATCACACACTGCTGCTGGTCGACGTTGTGCTTGTGTTGTTCGACCTCTGTGTGCAAAGGGCTGACGTCTGCTCTGCTGACGGGATGCACTCACTTGGCGTAGGCCTTCTCCAGCAGGGAGCTCCAGAACTCGTGGCGTTCCGGGGAGCTGAGGTAGATCAGCTCGTTGTTCTGAGTCGGCAACAAGTCGTCTATCCTCACCTCCTCCCACTGGCCGTACTGCCAGAACTACAGACAGACAGGCAGAAGCAGGAAGTTTAAATTCCTTCTTCATTTTAAACACTTAAACACCAGCTTCTCGTGACTGTGATCGTGAAAGATAATGATATTTGCGTGTCAGCCTGCAACGTGTCGGGGATCGCTCAGGTATTTACCCTGAAGACGAAGCAGCCGTTGTATCCGTCCTGGAAGCTCTGTCCTTGAGGCATGACCTTCATCAGCAGCGAGCGATGCATCGAGAGAGACGCGATGGCGGAGAGCAACCAGCAGTCGTCTGAGGACACACAGAGTTCAAGAAGCATTTCAACTGCGTGTCATAAACCATTAAAGTAATACACCCTGGTTTCATTTTAAAGGCTCCTTTTCATGCAGATATCATTTTGCACAAACACCACTTATCAGTTTGTTAGTTTGTGTCTGTGGCGGTCTGACTCCAGGTGAAACCAGCTCCTCAGATATATTGTGGTGTGGTGTTTTTACTCATTAAGCACTGAAGAGTTCGTGTGCAGAATGTCTCTCTTCTGTTTGGTGTTGTGTGAAACTACAGTAGTCGTCCACTCACTGAGTTTTCCCTGGCGGACGTCCAGACGCGTCGCTCCATTTACTACGAACTGAGGTGACTGGCAGAGCTCCTGCAGACAGAAGGGGGGAGGGGGAGAATTGGTTTAACAAAAGGAAAAAGAAAAGGAAAGGAGAGAGAAAAAGATGAGAGAGAGCGACGACAAGTCAAACAGCACTCTGTGTGTTTGAACAGCAGCCTGCAGGAGGGAGCGGCTGCTGATAATTAATGATCAGCTATCAGAGCGATGTGGCAGAAACTTGGCAGACATCCTGTGAGGGAGTTCTCCGCCGCCCAGGCCAAAAACCATAAACTACAAGTCATAACCATCGTTTTTCTGTGGCTGTATAATTAATTGCTCTGAAATACCTCGAATACCAACTATAAAATCCTCCCTCTCACCTAGAAGTCCCTCCGCCCCCTCGGCACCTCGCCGAGCTCGTTTTCTGAACGTTTTCAACAGGAAGTGAACAGGAAGGGCACTTTAGCGTGTGTTTTGGCTCCCAAGAGGGCACTTTAGCGTGTGTTTTGGCTCCCAAGAGGACACTTTAGTGTGTTCTGACTCCCAAGAGGGCACTTTAGCATGTGTTTTGGCTCCCAAGAGGGCACTTTAGCGCGTTCTGGCTCCCAAGAGGGCACTTTATCATGTTTTAACCAGCCAAGGGGGTGTGTTTTGCCAACCAAGAGGGCACTTTAGCATGCTTTTTTGGCTCCCAAGAAGGCACTTTAGCACAGGTTTTGGCTCCCATGAGGGCACTTTAGCGTGTGTTTTGGCTCCCAAGAGGGCACTTTATCATGTTTTAACCAGCCAAAAGGGCAGTTTAATGTGTTTTGGCTCCCATGAGGGCTCTTTAGCGTGTGTTTTGGCTCCCAAGAAGGCACTTTAGCGCAGGTTTTGGCTCCCATGAGGGCACTTTAGCGTGTGTTTTTGCTCCCAAGAGGGCACTTTATCATGTTTTAACCAGCCAAAAGGGCAGTTTAATGTGTTTTGGCTCCCATGAGGGAACTTTAGCGTGAGTTTTGGCTCCCAAGAGGGCACTTTATCATGTTTTAACCAGCCAAAAGGGCAGTTTAATGTGTTTTGGCTCCCATGAGGGCACTTTAGCACGCTTTTTTGGTTCCCAAGAAGGCACTTGAGCGCACGTTTTGGCTCCCATGAGGGCACTTTAGCACGCTTTTTTGGTTCCCAAGAAGGCACTTGAGCGCACGTTTTGGCTCCTAGGAGGGCACTTTAGCAGGCGTTTTTCAACAATTGGGCCACGAGTGGGGGGCGACTGTCACCTAACCTGCTCCGTCATCACTGAGCTCATGTTGTCAGTGTAAAAACTTTACAGGTTCATATTCCGATATTGAGTCTCTGCTAATATCTGGAACATGTTCTTCTGGTTCCCTCGATGACAGACTGAACGCTGGAGTTACACTGCGATGCCTCACACTTACTGCAGATCAGATAATGGCTGACCTACTTCAGGTGCTTTGGTCTTATTACAAAATGTGTCGACACTGTGAGGCTGAAACAAAAGTTCTTGTATCATCTGTGAGGAAGTTCACTCAGTCGTACGTTCTGTGGGATTTTGATTTGTCAAGACGACATGAAACAGGAGAGAGCAGATAATATTTCATTATGGAGACAGAGAGCTGCAGGACAAGTCTAACTGGATCAGTGTGTGTCCTCGGGCTGGACCGCCTGCGGATCCATGTGTATCAAACCACAACTACAACGCAACAATAAGCCTGAGGCTTGACAACACTGTGTTTTCTCCGGGTGTGTGTCCTGGTTTGATGTCAGTGTGTTGATGAAACATCACCAGGAGAGAAAATCTGCTTCATGAACGACCAGCACAGAAAGAGAGCGATCCAATGTATGAGCAGCGAACAGAACTACACCAGAACATACAGAAACCAACGTTCTGACTCCGTCCTCTGTGTAACACTGACCCAACCATCGCTCTTCAAACACGGCTGTTCTTCAGCGCCCTCGGCCATCCTGCTGTCTCAACAAGAAGCAAATACCATAAAGATTAAAGCCGTCCACCTGTGAGAGGGTTTTAGAAAGCTGCATACCTCCTCTGACAGCGAGGACTCTGCAGAGAACTGGTCCTGACACACCTGGACTCAGGGGCAGTGAGTGAGGTTCTGAAAAAAAATTGATTGAAGGACTGTTTCCTGCTTCCTGGTTAACGATGAAAATAACAAAAACAGGTCAAATTATCTTAATTTTCACTTTGAATTCCTCAGTAAGCGATGCAGAATATTTCACTCCAGCGGCTGAAGTGGGACTTTTTTCATAAACTGTGAGAAATGTGGAAGAATTGTGACCCTGATCAGAAAGTACGTGTTCTTCAAAACAGTTTATAAATTAAATACTTTCTGTGATAAACGTATCAGGTCCGATCACTGAGGACGATCACTGTCTCTCCGTCTGCTCTCAGAGGAAAGTGAAAATAAAGTTGTTTCACTCTGACAGCTCGGCAATAAACTCGAGCTCGTAAAGTTGAATTTTATTGCGATGTTTCCACCTGATGACTCAACAGAGTCCGGTATCAATACAGCAGCAGGTTTTATCTTATCAGGCCTTCGTCTTTATCATGTCCACGTGATGAACGTGGTGAACTCACTAACTGTCCCCAGATCAGAAGCTCAGGTAGCTTCAGGTTCTACATGACAGTAAGTCTGATTTCATGAGAAGCACGGTGTGATGTCACAGCGTCGGTGTCGAACCCGTGATATCATCATTACAGGTGTTTCAGGGTCGTCATAGCAACTAATAACTCTTGTATAACGTCTCAGCGTGTCGATGAAATGTGCAGCCAGCACGACAAACACAGAGAGCGATCGAATGTCTCAGCACTTTTTATTATTACTGTCATTTTAAATATTATTTTATATGTTATAAACTTTTTTAATCACATTTAATTTCATGTCTGTTATAATTTTTAGGGCTCGTTTTGATCTTTTATTCTTTATCTTCATTATTTTAACAGTTTTTATCCCATTTTCTTTTTTCATTCGCTTGTAAAGCACCTTGAATTGAATTTTGATTTGTCTGAAAGATGCCTTATTAATAATGTTTGATTGATTGATTGATTGATTGATTGATAAAGATTAATGGAGAGCAGGTTGGATTACATATATTCACTCTTCTTCCCGCTCTGTTTACAACATGAATCAGAATCACATGTTTTCTTACACACTGTTATTTTGTTAGTTTATGGTCTAAAAAAGAATCGATCGATCAATAACTACAGAAACAGTCTTCTGTCTGATGGTCTCGTCGGCTTCAGTAATAAACTGAGACTGACTCAGGATCAGCTGAGATAAAAACAATCCGACTTCATTTCAAGGACACTCAAACTTTCCCAAACGTCCAGCAGGAGTCAGAAGATGTTTTGTCATAAAGACTAAAGAGGCACTAAACTCTGTGCACTCTTTGAACATTGTTTAATCTCAATCTCAGTTTGTCTAATTACGTACGTGAAACCACAATCCAGTGAATAAATACAACATTTTTGCTTCGTGCAGTTTGGAGAGTAGTCGTTCTTCCTCAGTTAGATTTCTTGATGTATCGTAGACGAACGCATCCTGACACTCAGATTAATGGTTAACCAACAAAACGTCTTAAATACCACATGATTATCATGAGACTCATTCATCTAGTGTGATATATCTTATCTTTATGTTTCAGTATTCATACACGAATGGTTAGTTATGTATTTATGAGAAAAGAATAGCTCACAGTGGGTTTTAAAACTATTAAATCTCAACATATTGAACGTTTTACACAAGATATTCTTCAAGATTTATTATAATCATTATAATTTAAAGTCCACAGTTTGTTTTTTATAACCCTGTCTGGGCCTCATAGTGTCTCAGCCTGTGTTCAGATGATACAGCCGTTAACTTCAGCTGTATTCTCATGTATTATTATATTATTGAAGTATTATAACAGTATTTTATTGATCTTAACGGACACGTTGTGGATATTTAATCAGATGCACTGCAGGTTTACAGATGATTATATGTGGAACAGAGTGAACGCTTTATTTTTAGTTTGGATTATTTTGTCACATATATTAGAATCTTCTGCCAACGAGAAGATGTTCATGTTCAATAAAATACTGAAAAAACTGCCAAAACAAACTAATTAATCAAACTCTCTGTGTGTGTTGTCATGACTGAATCAACAAACTGACAACACACGTTTGTTTTACCTGTGGCGGACCCTGCCACCTGTCCAGCTTCTCTCAGTGTTCTGGACCTTATTGCTTGTTTATTCACTTACTGTTGTTAGTTTGTGTTTTTACCTCATTAATACTGTAAACATTAATATTCTCCTAAACTACACAGAGACTCTTAAAGACCTGAACTTGAACTAAACACGTAACAGCAGCTCAGGTGAACATGAAAACCCTGTGTGCACCTGAACGCATCATCATACATACAGGTGATGCTCTTATTCGCATTTAAAATACTTGGATTACGTTGTAATCTCGTTACTTTTCAGAGACTCCGTCGTTACCTTCGGTCTCTTCCACTTGACGTCGGCCTTCATCTCCAGCTCCCCCAGAGGGAAGTGATAGTCCACGAACAGTCCGTCCCGACCCACCGTGTTCACGTCCCCGCTCTCCGGAGGCATGTCGGCGGTCATCAGTTCGGCCAGCCAGCGGCGGGACTGAGAGCCCAGCAGCTCGTCGGAACACACCGAGTCCACATCGTCCTCCAGCGGCGGCAGGGAGCCTTCAGAGGACACGCTCAGAGACTTGATCATGTCGGGCTGTGCTGCAGCTTCTGCACCGGCTGCACCGACCCGCCTGACTTTACCGAGCAGGTACACGCAGGCCACGCCCTCTGGGAGAGGTGAACACACGCTCACCTGGGCGGAAGGTGCGGGTGTGTGGGTGGAGCAGCTCCGCCTCCTGCTGCCAGAGGATGGAGGAGAAAAACCCCCCAAATTATCAGAGAAGAGGAGACCAGAGACTTCAGACGGGGCTCTGACCACAAACACACCTGGAGTCTGTCAGACTGAGATCAGGACCCAGAGAGCGTCTCCATCAGCCCGCTGCAGACGAGACAACAACCGGATCTTCCTTTTTTTAATTTCATCCACATTTAATCAGAGATGGACAGAGTACTCGACCCCAGTACTTGAGTAAGAGTACAAATACTACTGGTCAAAATGTACTCCGTTACAAGTAAAAGTAGCTCAGTCGACATGTTACACGAGTAAGAGTAAAAAAGTACTTGCTTTTAAAGGTACTTAAGTATCCAAAAGTACATGTTTTTAAATTTACTTTAAGTAAAAGTTTTTAGTTTTAGTTAAGTGTGTTTATTTCGGTCTAGTAAGAAAAAAACAAATACAACAGACAAATATAAAAGTATAAATACAAAACAAAACAAAACAAAAACAAAATAAATCAAAAACAAATCAAAACAAAAACACAACAAGCAATACAATACACTTTGACCGAAGAGGTGTAGGCTGAAGCATCAGCTTATTTTGCCTACCCTTCTTAAATTAACATTTTCCGTTTGCTCATTTAAAAAAAAAAAAAAATCGTAAGAGTAAATTTCTTATTTTTCACATCAATGAATTACTATAATTCTAAATGAATTTAAGGACCTTTTAACTCTTGTTTCTGAGAATGAACTCTTTGAAACCACCTGCACTGATGTTCTTGCTTTTAGGACCACAATGTTATATAAAGCCTGCAGAAACACCTATAAAAACAGATAAAATGAATGGGATCACAGGAGGACAGCAGATGTTGCAGATGCAGATGTTCAAACACAGCTTGTGTCCGATAGTATTTTAGAAAAAAAAGAAAAAAAAGAGCAGAGCTGAAAGTAACGAGTACTTTTCAGCCGTCCTTGAAATTAACTCGAGTAAAAGTAAAAATATTTGTCTTGGAAATGTATTCAAGTAAGAGTAATAAGTACCAAAGAAATCTAATACTCAAGTAAAGTACAAATCCTCTGGATGTGTACTTAAGTACAGTACTCAAGTAAATGTACTCCGTTACTGTCCACCACTGCATTTAATCACAATCCTACAAGTGAACCTGTGAAACTTCCCTCACATCACCGTTAAAACCGTTAATGCAACACAGGAAAACACAGAGCGAACATTTAGCAACCCGACACGATGACTCAGCTCTGATTCATGTCCATCTGAAGTGTTGCCCATTAAATAATAATTAATGGGCAACACCCTGAAAGCTCCGGGAAAAAAACAAGGAAGTCCAATAATGATTTTTGGGAAGAAGAGCGAAACGTTCCTGATCAAACTCTGGAGACAGATTTTAAGAAATGTTGGTGGAGCAGAAAGAAAAACAAACACAGGCTGGAAATGATAAATTACTTTTATTGAGAAAAGTGATTATGAAACCAACAAATGAGCTGCTTGAATCTGCGTCGACTGAAGTGTGTGTGTGTGTGTGTGTGTGTGTGTGTGTGCATCACTGAGATGTCGCCATGATGCTGGAAACACCTGAGAGAAAAAAGACAAGCAGAGAAACAGAAAGATTAAACTTCACGTCTCTTTTCAGCACAGAAACAAACAGACGATGTGAAACACGACTGAGACAGACGAGCGGATCAGAACCAGCTGAGTTTGATCTCTTTAGTCCACTTCAGCCACACGCGGGAGACGTGGATTTAATAGTAATCGTCGTTAATCTTTGTAAATGTTTTCTGATCCTCGTGAATGACTCACGAGCTCCATCGTGTCCATGTGTTTGTTTGTTTGTCAGCAGGATTAAACAAAAACTACCAAACGGATCTTCATCAGACTCTGATGGAGGAAGAACAGAACAGAACAGAACAGAACCCAGTAGCTTTTGGTGTGGACCCGGATAAAAGGTTCTTTCTCTCGTTCTTTAACAGTTTAATGTCTCAGGGAACGCTGCGTCGATCGTTATGAAAGAAGAAGCAGGTATTTATGATCGAGTAGTTTGATGAGGATCCAAATAAAAATCTGTTTTTGTGGATATAAATGTTTTATTTGATATTACATTTGGTTTGACTGAACTAACGGGGGCTGTCGGACCTTTACTGGACCGGTTGAAACTTGTCCTGAACATCAAATAAACATTCGGGACGATTTTCAACAAGTTTTCATGTAACAAGTTGTTGACGAACGTTTTACAGAATTCAAATCAATAAACAGAAATATTTTCTCTTTCGTTTAACACATAAAATCTCCAGCAGTTTTATTAATATCTCAACTAAAGTTTGGTTCTGTGTAGAATTATAATAATATAGTTCAATAACAACTGTTTTAGGATTATTTTAAACTTTTATAATGTTTTTTTTTAAATAGCAGCTGTGATGTTTCCCTCAGTGGTTTTTATGTTTCTACCTGTGAGACACCTGCTGTGTTTCATCAGGTTAAAGCTGCTGACAGCTTGTTTTGTTTTACACTTGATGATGTCATCAGTGTCACATTAACACACACACATTGTTTCACAATCTCAAACTTTTCTGAACTCGTCTCTGACGTCATCAGTCAAACTGTTCCATCGTGAGCGGAACACAGAGCGGCTGCAGGTTAAAATGTAAATGAGGTGAGTTATCTGCTGACAGATCAGACTGACACGCAGCATTTACATGAGGACGAGAGACTTTCAATATTATCTTTAAATATAAAACTGATAAAGCTCAGTGTGAGAACTCTGCTCATCACGGCTCAGTGTTTCAGTGTTTCAGTGTTTTCGCTCTCGTCTCCTCTTATTGAGCAGAACTCACTCTCAAAGTCGATCTTCTCCACGATGTTCTTGGGCTTCACGCTCTCCTCCTGGTTGAAGATGAAGATCTGTCCTTCATCGTTCTCTGTCCAGCCGAACTTGTTCATCCAGACCTTCACCTGCGTGTCTGCACGAACACGGACAGACGACAGGAGGAAGCTTCATTTACATAAACAGCTTCAGTCGGGTATTAAATAAATAATATTGCAAATGTTAATCTGTTCTAGAGGAGGAACCTCCAGAGTTTCTGTCCCTGCTGACATTGGGTTTTCATGAACATCATGGAGATATTTTATTGTCTGAAGGAATCACAGAGTGACCCGGCAGGTTCAGAGTTCTTACCCAGCGGGTCTCCCAGCATCTCAGCCAGTAACCGGTGCTCGATGTTCTGGTAGGTGATTCCCACGACGTGACAGATGACTGAAGAGGAGGAGGACAAAAAAACAAAACACAATGTTCATCATGTTTAAACCGACTCATCATGTCATCAGTCTGCATCTGTTACTGTTTCCTGTCATCTTAAACTCGTTGTCCACTTTGTGTTTCCTGTCAGAACCTCGCTGTGTCAGTCACAGGACGATACTCACACTTGCGAACAGAGTCCTCGAAACCAGTGATGCCGTCAATGAGCTCTCTGTTCTCCTCCAGACTCGTCTGCCGGGAAGAGAAGGAAGAAGAAGAAGAAGAAGAAAGGATCAGATGATGAACACATTTCATTGTTTGTTTAGAAAAGAAGAAGACAGTGAAAGATTTCTGATGAAAAGGACGGTGATGAAACACAACTCGGCTGTTTACGTCTCTTCTAGTTACATTTCTCAGTGATCAGGTTTCAGGCGCCTTATCAACTTGTCAACTAATTTAAGGACTTTTCAAGCTCAAACAACACAAAGACTGAGACACACGTGAGGATCACAAACACACTGAGAATCATTAGACAATATTAATAAAGAGAGGCGTCGATGTCAGACAGCAGAACTGATGCTGAAGTAAAAAACTACAATCTACAAACACTCTGAATGACTTAGAACTTTTGATTTTTGAAATTCACAAACTTTAAAGTATTTAATGGATCCATGTGAACATTACATTTTGTTACATTACAATGAAATTTCTTTAATTATAAATGTATAATGTATAATGTGTGTGTGTCGTACCCAGAAGCTCTGGAAGTGGCAGGTCTCCAGCAGGTTCCCCAGGTACAGGATCTGTCTGATGGGGCGCTCCTCTTGCTGCGACACTGTAATCAAGGAAATGGCCCGATCCAAAGACAGAACCCCACGTCCCCCCCACCCACCCTGAGCTAATCACCCACACACACACACACACACGCACACACACAACCCCACGACAAAAAGAGGACATGTTTACTGTGACGGCACCAAAAGGATACGTGAGTCTGGTCGATCATGCACTTGCACAGAGTGAAGTCGGTGTGCGGCAGGTTGGTCAGAGCCTTCAGCAGAATCTGTGACGTCACCTGAGTCTGGAAGTAGGCCGGGTTGAACTGGTACCTACAGACACCAGAGAGATTCAGTCAGACGTACAGAGAGTTCTGACACGAACATTTCATCATGTACATTAACGTAAAAGACACTAAAATAAACAGGCAAGTTAAAAAGGCCGACGAGATGAATCACAGAGAAGAAATGATTCCCCCAGCCGACAAAATGTCACGACCGAACGTTCCGGCACCGCGTTGGCTCCTTTAACCATCCACACAGAGTTTTTAACAGAACCTCCAGGCGGTTCTGTGTGCGCGCCTGATTAACTTCCCCCACAGAGACGAGGTAACTCACAGCTTCAGGACGGCCAGGTTGGCCTCCAGGTCGTAGGAGTTCTCTCTGGCCTGTGTCTCCACGTAGCGCTCCAGCGTCGCAAGGTTTTCTGGGTTGTACCTGTGAGAGAGGAAATCAGAATTCATGAATCAAGTGTAGACGGCTACAGAGTGTCTGGGTCATGGATACGTACTGATGCTATCCTGCAATTCAGAAGATTTCAGGATAAAAGTGAGGAGTAAATATAAGAGTAAAATCCATGATTCAGCAGTCCTGACAGAACTCTTCATTACTGCGTTATTACAGGAAGTCTCACTGTTCAGGTCGACCAGGTGAGCTGCTGTCGTCACGTCACTTGTCTTGAGCAGGTAACATCTGTCAACATCTGTGTTAAATCAGCTGTGAGCAGGAAACTGACACTCAACTACACTTTATTCTAAAGCTGCTCAGTAAATGAACACTGGATCATAAATGACTCAAGTGATGGTGCAGATTCCTGCGTAACTAATATTTTCTTTTGTTATATTCATAACAGGACTGACTTGTTCGAGCTTTTGTCATTGAACAGATCTGAACACAACATTTTACTGAGTTAATTCATGGATTTTAATAAACATAAGACGATAATATCTTTGTTAGGTTGATGTTTTTATAGCACAGCAGCATGAAATTCTCATTATGTGATCCTGCAAGAGGAAATAAAGCTAACTCGAGCAGTCATAGCTAACGTTAGCTGCTCTGAACATCTGTCAGGAGTTAAATTTGGACGTTTGTTTACTTCGTGATAGTTAATAATTGCTCACACTGGCAACAGATCGTCTATCAAGACACACAACTTGGTAAATCCCACAGAAAAGCCTCTGTGAACAAGCTAACCGCCACTAAGTGAACGCAGCAAACGTTAGCTTAGCTTAAAACATTAGCAAACAGGCTAAGCTACCGTTAGCTCATCAGTTCATTAAACGGATCATCCGAACCTGTCGATTCCTCGCAGGAGCTTCCCCACGTTCGTCCTCATCTGCTCGATAGGCGACGACATTTGGTCCAAACTTTTAGGGAATCTTTTGAGGTGAAAAACCGAATTAAATCCACACGTGGGCCGCCGAGGAGAGAAGCACCGGGGCGGAGGGAGAAAAGGGCCGGAGCGGAAAGAACGACGCACACGCCGACCGGAAAGTGTACGGACAGAGAAAACCGACGGACCAACTGAGATTTAGCTCCGTTAACTATGTTGTTATACGGCAAAAACGTAAATAACTGCTAATGCAGAATATCAGATATCCTCATTTGTCACGTAGCCGTCAAATAACACCTCGTAGTAATCAATACTTCCATGACCGTTGCTTTTATTACTTCCTTTTTCCGTTGGCGTCGGTTTATTTTGAAAGTGTTTACCGGAAGTAATAGTATGCTATCAAATTGGAGTCGTTCCACATCGTGGCCGCGAGAGGGCGACACGCACCAATCACAGGTTTATAAGGGACTGACGTCTTCCTGACGTGTTAAACAGGAGTGTTACTGCCCCCCTGTGGCCACAGTGCGGAACTGCAGCGTATTACATTAATAAAGTTGGCGTCAATACCGGCAGCTACACATATACTTCCGGTCACTACTATCAAATTAAAACAAACAACCAAACAACTTCCTTTTTATTCTTCCAAACAACTTAAAGTAAAAATATACAAAGTGAATTTACAGACAGGATCATTCTCACTTAATCGTTATCCTCACTTCAGCATCAAGAGAGACTTCTTCAGTTGCTTACTTCCTGTCTGAATTTGAATTCTGACTACTTCAAAACACACCAATAATTAAATGATAACTCTAAATTTGCTATTGTGTCATTTTGCTCACTGTATTTTCAAATGTACTAATACATTATATATGTTGCAGTTCCTCACAGTCACCACTGGAGGGCAGTGAACTCTCCACTTCATTAGCATCAGTCTCCCAATACATTAGCAACATTAGCATCATTAGCAAACCTCCATATCTCTCCAGGTGTTAGACAGTCAAGCTAAATCTGTCAGTATGAGTCCATGACAGTCATTACAACAAACATTAAATAGAATATATGATGTTATAATGTTTAAGTATTTCTGAATAGTTGAGTGATTTCTCACTGTAAGTTTGCTTTATTAAATTATTTATTAAATCACACGTCCAGCTGTTCTGAGGCCGCTGTTCTCAGATCAGCTGGTCCAGCAACTAAGTGAGATCATTTATGTTGTAAGATATTTCCAAATGCTTTAGAGATATTATCATTAAAACATTTGGTTGTATTATAATAATGTGACAGTTTATGTGAATTTGCATCCATGTGTTATTTTTTTTTATATTAAACTCTATCAGGTTTATAACCTTTGTATATGCTGACATGCTGACAGGTGAACTCAGGGTCGCCAGATGTCTTTTTTAGTCATCCACCAACCACAAACACACACACACACACACACACACACACACACACACACTGGTCTGTGTAACCACATTAATAAAACATCAAAATCACCTTCCACCTGGAGCTTTGAGTCCTCTGAAAGTTCAACATAATGTCATGACATTGTCATCGGGGAGGTCAGAGGTCAGGAGCAGCTTCAGATCAACCATCAGGGTGTTATTCTAGAGCACCTCTGAACCTCAAATTAAAATGCAATAAAAACCTTAATTCATGTAATTAACGTAACGTAATGTAGTGTAAGGTAGCTCAACATGACGCAACTGATCATAACACAGATCAATAAAGCTTCATGTGCAGAGCGAAACATTAACACGACCTCATCATGATGAAGTTCCTGATCGTCACTTTACGTACAGAAACTTTAAGACTTTTCCTCGAGTCGTATTCGTTTGGGCAATTTTAATTTTTCACATAATGTCTTCACTTCTACTCAAATATGTATTTGGGTGTTTTTTACAACAATGTCGTTTGGTTGAATGACGACAAATTAATCTTGCTCAACAATCAAGAAATATATTTAAGTAAAAACATAAAAACTTAATCGGGTCAAACTTCTCAAACATGAATATTTGCTGTTTTTCATATATAAATTGGGTGTTTGACAGCTGATTGGACAACAAAAGTAATCTAAAGGCATCGTTTGGGCAATTTTAACTTTTCACATAATGTCTTTTACTTTTACTCACATATGTATTTGGGTGTTTTTAACAACAATGTCGTTTGGTTGAATGACGACAAATTAATCTTGCTCAACAATCAAGAAATGTATTTAAGTAAAAACATAAAACATTCACCGGGTTCAACTTCTCAAACATGAATATTTGCTGTTTTTCATGTATAAATTGGGTGTTTGAAAGCTGATTGGACAACAAAAGTAATCTAAAGGCATCATCTTGGACTTTGGGAGAACCAGAACCCAAAAAATATGAAGTAATTAATCATGAAAACAAACGGTAGTTCCACTATCACATAATATGAGATGACTTTACATAATCTTATATAACATGGAGGGCTATCCCAGCTTGCATCGGGCAGGAGTCAGAGTACATAGGTATATTGAAACAATGCTGGCTCCAAAATGGCGCCCTCATGTTCTATGGAAGATGTTCGGTGGCGTGCATGTTTGAACCTTCTTCTGTGAGTCAGCCGACTTCCTGCTGACTCCACGCACACATCAGTGACGTGGAAACGGCTCCTCTAGACGCTCGAAGCGTCACTCGACTGAACTGATGTTAAAGAAAGAAAATATTGGCATTTTACAGCTTCTTCTGCGGTGACTCAAAGTGTTTTGGGGCTCGTGTTCAGCGTCTGTGATGCTGCAGCTCAGAGTCCGACACCGACATGTTGGTCACCGTCCGTCACAGCCACACCTGCAGACGGATCACCTGAGCTGCAGGTCTGAGGTCAGCGGAGCAAGCAGCTGACGCTCAGTCTCCATACGAGCGTTTCACACTTTAGCCGCCTGGTTATAAAAGACGGTTTGTGCCAAATCGTCATCAGCGAGCTCATCTGTGTTTTCTCTCCGGCCGAGGGGGGGATGAGGCAGTTGTTTGTGGTCGTCTGTCATGTGTGGGTTTCAGAACCCGAGCCAGAACAGACAGAGTGGGCCGGCTGCCCTCAGACAGCGCCGAGGGAAGAGGAAGGATAAATGTCAAAGGCTGAGGACGATGTCGTGATAAGATGCCAAGCAGAAGTTCCCTTCATTAACCCCTTAAATAACAACTCACATTCAGCTGCTTGAGACTGTTCTGAGATCAGCCGCCTCACCAACACGACCAGTGAAGTGTTAAAGAGGCTGCGAGTGCGTTCGTGTGTCTGTTAATGAGACGAGATGAATCTGCAAACATCCTGCAGAGCAACCTGCTGCAAGAGAAACAGCCAGCCAGACAAAACAAATACAGGAAGTCAACTGCACGACTGATTTACATCAAATTCAGCACAAACAGTCGTGATCCTCAGAGGATGAATCATGACTCCGCCCCCGGACCGACTGAGCGACATCGTCCTGACGACGGGGTGGATGGACTGACATCCAACACGAACTGTCTGACTTTGTTGTTGGTAATCTTCGTCCACATTGCACCTGCTTAGCATTAGCATGTTAGCATTGTCACTGTGGGCATGTTAGCTTTATGTTAGCATGTCTGTCCCTGCAGGAAAAACCAGCATAGACCAGCAGCAAAACCAGCACCAGCTGGTTTTGCTGCTGGTCTATGCTGGTTTTTCCTGCAGGGGCGCCTAAAGCTTCCTCACCCACAAACCACCTGAGGTGAGATTCCTTTACTCGTCGACACAGATAGCTTGTTAGCATTAGCTAGCTTGTTAGCATCCAGTTTGGTGGACTTGTTTAACCGTTTAGGCTCCACCTGTCAGCTCCACCTGTCAGCCTACTCTTGTGTATCTGGGAGTGAGGTGACATCACGGTGACTCTGTCCACTATTTGATCCACGCTCGCCTGCAGGTGAGCTGTGATTGGACAGCCACACACAGTCACGTGTTTCTGTCCCACCACAAACCTCTTCCAGGGGAAACGTTCAACTCTGTTATAACTCGATGATTTCACCTCCGCCGCTGCGTGTCTGGAGCTTTTCACTCATTAATTCTAATGACTGGATTCGTCCTCTCAGAGCTGCAGACTCAGGATCTGTAACAGCTCCTATAATTCCATCTTTACTCTATTTCCTTTTTCGCAATTTGGATCAAACCTGAATCACAGTTTGCCAGGTTTTCTTTACTCCTCTCTAAATATTTGGATTTGAAGTGTCTCTCAACATCTGGCCGGTCATATGAGATCAAAATCAGGAATTTAATGAACATTTTTTGACCTTCAGGTGAAGAAAAAAACTGAGATTCAAAAGAGTGACACAGTTTTCAGAGCAGGTACGCAGATATGAACCTGCTGACAGGAAGCAAAGGTGCCCCGTATTTATCAGCACATTAATGCTTCTGAACAGGAAGCTGACAGGGAGCTCCAAGCACGAGTGAGTGTTGCTGCAAGGCTGCAACACACACACACACACACACACACACACACACACACACACACAAACAGGCTCATAGCAGTGGGTGTGAGGCTGAGACTGAAACTTACGCTTAAAAACCCCAAACAGCACAACTGTCATGAAGCAGCTACGAGCCTCACATGTCGGCCCATGTGTCCCAAAGCATGTGCTCAACACACACACACACACACACACACACAGACACACAAGTCTGTAACACATGAACATAAAAGAAAACCCCTCGGTGTGTCACACACACACACACCCAACAGGAAACAGCACTGGATTAAACAAATGAGCTGAGAGAAAAAAAAATGCATGAGAGGAAGGTGTGAGAGAGGGAGGGAGGATCGATGGCAGGCTGAGAAACAGAAACAGGAAGGTGTGTGTGTGTGTGTGTGTGTGTGTAGAGAGAGAAAGATAGATAGATAGAGAGAGAGAGAGAGAGAGGGAGGGAGGGAGGGAGAGAGAGAGGGAGGGAGCAGCTGAACGACACGAGTCAGAGAGACAAAGCGAGTGTTTCCTCAGCAGCTCACTTCTGCTGAGAGTTGATCGGTTTTGTAGCTCGTAGATGTCGATGTGTGCGAGCGTGTGTGTGTGTGAGAGAGAGAGAGAGTGTGTGTGTGACATGACTGAGGAGGGATTTTAGTAACAACATGGATTTCCATCACCGGGCGGCTCTGGATATCTCCACCAGGAACCCTCAGGATGACTTTGAGATCTTGCTGAGAGTCGGAGGAGGAACGTACGGAGAAGTCTACAAGGTCAGAGCGTCAGAACTGATCTCAGTGCTGCTCAGCGTCGCTAACACGGCTTAACTTCATGTGATTTGAGTTTGTGACTCACCTAAAATCATTACTTGTGTTCTGACATTTCTAGAATCTTTGAAATAGAAGATAAAAACATTTTTGTAAGGTGGTAAAGCAGTGAACTCATCAGTTTGAGGGGGATTTTGGCTGCGAGCATCTCAAGTGAAGCGTGTCGAACTTCTGCTGCTTCGTCTGCGTCCCTTCACGATAAACACGATACTGAATCGATCGCTCTCTCCGGGCTGGTTGATAAATGGCGTCGCGCTCACTGGGAATGTCTCGCTGCGTTAGGAAGGAAATAAAGGTGTGATTGATTTTAGTTTCACTGGTTGATTGCAGTCACAGCTTCAGTGCAGCCTTCAGCCCTGCTGGAGGAAGTGGTTTCACAAGAAGTGAAAGTATTCTCGTAAATAGCTGGTAGCTTCTTTTTTTTTTGAGAAGTTTACTCCACCTGAGAGAGAGAGGTCGATCCGGACTCTGCAGTGTAATCTCATTACCTCAGAGTACTGAGGAGAGGAGCTCCATCTTCTTGTTGAAGAAGAAGAAACTGTTGAAAAGCCGAACAAAAGTTAAACACGAGATTTTAAGAGGTTCTGAAATGATTCAGCTTCAGTCCAGTGTGTGTTCAGTGTGATCTGACCTTTGACCCCGACCAGATCCTCTTCATGTGATTTCACTCTTTTATTCTGGTTAATGTTCAGTCCTGTTCATCACAGTTTGGGTCCTGACAGATTTTTATTTCAGACATGATGAAGATTTAAAGATGTTGAGTCTGATCGGGTTATAAACGTTTAAAATGAAGAAGACCTCGACGTCTGCACGTTGAATGATGACGGGTCAGTGAGGTCTGGAGTTAGTTTCTACTCAGACTCACAAATAGTTCTCTGTGTGAACGTGTCTGTCCACAGCTGGGTGAGACTGTAAAGATTAAAGGAGCAGTTCACCCCCCAAAAAAAGAGAGAATTCAGTCATCGTCTCCTCACCTCCACGCTGATGGAAAGTCAGGTGAAGTTTCGTCTTCCACAAAACTTTTCTGGAGCATAAAAAAACACGAAATGGATCCATACAGCTCGTCCTGCATGAACTGACTTGAAAATATGTTATTTACCCTTTTTAAGACGAGTCTTCACTGCAGCTGTTAGTCTGTAAGTGTGCTTAAAGCCGAACAAACTTGTCGCATGTGGAGCGTCTGAATAATGTGAAAGAAGTCACCGTCTGTTCTGAAGCTCCACAGACGTCCTCAGGACTACGAAACCTTTAAATCATTGACTAAACATTTACAGCAACACGATTACCCACAAAATTAACATCTATAACACGGATGAATGAATGATCACACAGGTACAGTTCGTCACCTCTATCATTCAGATCACTCTCGTTTAATATTCTGAGGTTTTTGAGGTTCTGCCTCTGAAACTTCTTGCCTTTCGCTGCCCGACACAACAGAAGAGAGCGGGTTTTTATTTGTGGCGCTCAGAACGACGACACAGCTCGACTTGTTCACGTGTGAACCTGGAACCTCACAGACAACAACTCTTCCTTCTGACAGAGAGACTTAGTGAGGAACATGTCAAAGATTTGGGACGTAAAACCAAACGTAACCGCGTCGATACCACCAGAGATGAATGAGATTCTTTAATAACTCTGTGTATCATCATAAATCCACTGGATCTGATGTGTCAGATTTAAACCGCACTCGTAGTTGGAGCACAAGATTTCTTCAACATGTGTTAAGACTCAGCGGCGTCTCAACAAAACTGCAGCGCGCAAAAAAAACCCAAATTATTTGACGAACGGGTCGCAGCACACAGAGAAAACACGAAGATGAATTCAGATTTAATGTCAAAGAAGGAACGCTGCGTCTGTTTTACATCTCTGACCCGGTCGAGAAGTCTCCACACAGAAGTGAAGTGAAGTGAAGTGACGGTGTGAGCAGCAGTTAGCGAGTCAGAGGACGGTGGAGGGAACATGTGGCCCCCGGTGTAGGTGGACAGCATTCTTAGGATTGCCCGGTACTTTCCACAGAACCAGTCACACCTGAAACAATGATGTGTGGAAAAGTGAAGTAAGTTGTGAAAATTCTTCAGTCGACTGTTTCCCTCTTTTTTCTGTTTTACTGGCTGAGCTGAGCCGACTCCTCTGGCGCTTCCCATTTCATAAAGTGAAAGTAAAGATCTTTAGCAGGTCGTCTTGAGAAAGATGGCGGGCCGGCTCGGTGCCAATACAAGCTGTGAGAGACTGTGACAGACTGTGGGCGGACAAAGCGCTCGACACACCTTCATCTTCCTCGACCTTCACATTTAAGTGATTTTACTGAGCAGAAACACTTTGAGCGCGCTCGAGGAGCGTCTGACACGAACACGCCGTGAGGTGAATCCTCGAGTGATGAACTGTTACAAACGTGCTCGGCTATCTGATCGTCTCTGTGGTTTGATGTCAGCTGTTACTCAAAACCATCGTCCTCGACAGCATTGATTAAGAAAAGAATTAGATTAAAGGTCCAGTCTGTAGGATTTCAGAGGATCTATTGGAAGCAAATGAATATAACACTCATAATCACATGTTCAGTAGTGCATAATGTTAGAAGGAGCCACGAGTCTGACATGCTTCTAGCCCAGAACAGACAAACCACAGAGGGACGTTAGTCACCGTGATGGACGGGTGTTCAGTTGGTGGCAGTTTGCAGCCTCACCACTACATGCACACGTCAACAAGTACAGCTTCAGTTTATAGTCGTCAGCTGATGATACGATGCTAACATGCTAACACGTCTCAGGACCTGCTGCAGGCTGCGTTCAATAGATAAACACTTCTGTTCAGGTGTTATTAAACATGGTTTCTTCTCTAGAAGGTTCTGAGCTTCAGTGCTGAAAATCTCCAGACTGGACTGAATATTTAATGACTGAGTTTAAAAGAAAAAAAAAACCTTTTGACGCTATAAATGTGTTACGATGCACGAAATGGATTGAAAAACAGAACGTAACGTAACGTGTTTTTCTGCAGAGCTGCTGCACAAATGTGGATTTTGACAACCTTTTTGTAACATCAGGCTTCACAGAGTGGAGCCGTTCTGTCGTGTAGTCGAGCTGATCTCTGATCTGCTCCAACCGTCCTGAAAACAGTGAAGTGTAACTGATGCAAACGAGTTCGCTGTGGAGCGAGCACACTTCCTCTAAACAGGTCAGTCGACCCTGCGGTTCTGTTTAACACGGAGGGAGATTTGCATAGATGTCCTTCCTTCACAAATGGACACACACACACACACACACACACATACACCCACACACAGATGTAATCACACACACACACACACACACACACACACACACATACGTGTTGCTGCACTCACTGTAAAACGGAGGTCAGCCTGCAAATGCAGCACTTTTGCACAATCTTCAGTAGTGAGAAAGTAGGTCTTATATTTGTGTGTGTGTGTGTGCGTGTGTTTCTGTGTGTGCGTGTGTGTGTGTGCATGTGTGTGTGTGTGATGATGATCGTGATATAGAAACCAACATGTCAGCTTCCGATGTTGCAGCAGCAGGAGGCCTTGTTTTTTTTTTTTCTCCTGGCGGTCGGATGGATGGAGGGGCAGAGGAATCAAAATAAAGCCACAATATTTAAACACCTCCGTTAGAAGGAGATAAGAGTAAAAGAAGAGTGAACACAGACATCAAGACGGTCACACAGAAGGATGTGGCGGCGGCTCTGGATGAGTCAGATTTGTGCAGTACGACCGGCTGCGTACTCGTCGTCCTCTGATGTGGAAACAGGTTCTTCATGTCGACCTTCACTTGATAAGGACGAGAAAACAAGCCTCAGTTGTTCCAGTATATGAGTGTATGAGATCAGTACACACAGATCTGTCGACAGAGCGGATCCTGGAAGAGCATTTGTAATAAAAGCCACATCACAGGCTCATTACATCCGCTCAGATTTATCCAGAACATCTTACGTCAAACAGACTGTGGTGTCACGACAGACAACGTGTGTGTAACTCTCATTCAAAAGTTTCATTAAAAGAGGAATTAAGTGATTGTATAAGAAAGAAAAATAGAAAGTAGAATAAACTGGACCAACAGTATCAAGTAGTTTATGGTTGCATTTTTATTTGACACTGAAAAACAGAAGTCATCACCGGCGACATGGTGGCATGTCCCCCGACAACATTTCTGCCTTTCTCCTTCCTTCCTTTAACCGTCATCGTGCTGAAAATAGCAGCTGGTTTCACCTGTCGGACAACAACACGCAGCCAGGAGCAGGTGAGCAGGTGAGCAGGTGAGCAGTAACCAGCGGTGTCAAAGACGAGCGAATAACAACATGAGTACACTCACAAAGAGAAAGACTTCCCTGTGTCTCGACACGAGGAACGTTTGCTTCATTGTTGTCGTTTTACAAAATCAGCACAAATGCACAGAAACGAATCCTCTCAGCGTCAAAATCATCAAGAACTCTTTAGACTAAAGTTTACACGTATGAATGGGGCCTCGTAGTTTATATAGGTGGTGGTTTGGAGATAACATCACGTCAAGTGTCGACACATCATTGATAAGGTGTTGCATAGATTTGTAATCTGCTCGCTGCTGCTGGGTGATACGAGCGTGTTCCCCCGGTCCGATGTTTACAGAAGCTCATGTGTTCTCTAGTCTTACTGTACGTTCCCAAGATCTTATTTTACTTAGATCCCGCTGTTCCCTACAGCCGTGCTACCTGCTCTGTGTGTCTGTAGCACGAGCATAGCAACATGTTTGGATGACAATGCTAACGTGCTAATGTTTCGTGGGTGTCTTCATTTCGTGTGTTAGAAAGCAAATGTTTTCTGACCGACAGTAAACACAAAGTCCAGGTGAGGCTGATGAGATGGATGTTATATTTGCAGGTATTTCATCGCGAATCAAAATATTAGACACATTAAAATGTTGACCTGATGATAGATCTTCTCCAAAGACACACACACGCAGAGTTTCTCACCAGAAGCTGTTTGTGTTTCTCTGAATGCATAAAAAGTTGAGCTGTGTCAGCTGATAAAGAGGCCGTCATTACTTTTAGGGAAGCACTCCGACCTGAACGACCTCCTACCTGTTCTTCAACAGCACTTGAGTGGTTTCATAAACTGTAGCAGTCACAAGAGACACACGTGGCTTCTTCGTCTATTAAAAAAACTGACTTCTGAGAACGTTCTGGCAGCTAAATGTGCTCACTTTTATGTTACACATTCATTATTGTCGCATACGTCTTATAAAGCCAGTTTCACCTTTTGCGTCTCGAAGTCATTTTAGGGATTTTTTTGCGTGTTTTATCTCCTCACCTTTTCTTCTACGATGAATCGGAGAGGGCAAAAGTTCACGACCTACAAAAGCGAGTGTGTTTTTTTTACCGCACGGTAACATTTTTGATATAAAAACATCGACTCTGCGTCAGATGTGTGAAGCAGAGGATGAGCCTGACTCGTCCTGATGGACCACACCCAGATGTGGCTGCTCCTCTACGTCAGTCGATGAAAGCACAAACATGCAGCACACACACGAGCTGCAGCGCTGGTTTCCATGAGAAGGTCACTTCCTCTGAGCGCTCAGTCACACTCGATGACGGTCGGAGGGCTCCTGCATGTTTAACAAAGTCTCGTGCATTATTTTTTTCTTTTCATACTGATGTTTCCCTCACAGCCAAACACACAGTTTAACGGCCTCCACCTGTGCTGATGTGTGTAACATCAGGGACTCAGAACTGACTCAGACTTGAACGAGCTGACTGCAGCGTTGCATCCACCTTTGACAGGATCTCCCTTCCTTTACAGTCAAAGCCCGACTCTCCTTATCAGATGTGGCTTGTGCTACTGAAGTGCAGTTCGGGGGTTTTGCTGTTCGATATAGTGCAGCTCCTAGTTTCAGACCTGTGGCCTCTCAGAAGCTGCGGGCTGCACCTGGTGTGTGTGCAACCTCAGGCGCAAAAATGAAGAAGTGAGCAGCGGACTGCACACAGGAGCGCCGACTTAACTGTGTCAGGTTTCTGCTGAAACGGTGTGGTTTTGTGTGTGTGTGTGTGTGTGTGTGTGTGTGCATGTAGGCACACTTGTGTTTTACGATGAAATGCACTTGAATTTTTTGGGTTCTTGATTTATTATTAACACCAAAAAGAGGAAGAGAGATCATTTACGGTGCCGAGAGCATCAAACATGTCGCAGTCACCAGCCCGTAACGTGTGTGTGTGTGTGTGTGTGTGTGTGTGTGTGTGTGTGTGTGTGTGTGTGTGTGTGTGTGTGTGTGTTTCAGAAGTTGTGCTTATTTGCTGCATGACTCTCATGTGTGTGAGTTCTCTTCAGAGCTCCCTGGTGTGTTTCGCCTCGCTATCATCTATGACTGCATGAATAAGTGGACGTTCTTTAGCGAAACACAGACACACATGTGTTGACAGTGAGACTCGGTGCTCGTCTGACTAAAAACCAAGTCAGGAATCTCAGAGCTAAAACCTCAAATGTCCACAGAAAATCGATTGCAAACTCCACCTGGTGGTCCGGAGAGGTTTCTCCTCACATGCAGGCGCAGAGTGTACGATCCAGTTCACTGCTGACTGTCTCTGCGGTGTGTTTGAAGGGATATTCCGGTGTAAGTTTAATCCATGTTCTAACACACCGTGAAACTGTGTTAGACTCCCTCTCGAGAGATCAAGTTAGCAGACCGCTAATTTACGGAGTTTTATCAACCTCAGAAACGACTGCACGACAACAATACACTGCAGTAAATGGATCCAAATATAAACCGCCACCAAAAAGCCACAAATAATGCTCAGAACAGCACCAAACTTCAGCAACAGTACAAATAGGGTCTCAGCACATAGTCCGGGGCATCTAACCTCCGCTAGCTTAGCTGGATTTCTATTGTGAAGCTAAAAACAGATTTCAACTCTCCTCCATCAGCTTCCGGGTCGGGGAAGTCCCGACCCGACGATTACCGAGTGCGGTTAGAAATGCTCGATTCCGTTCTTTTCCCTGTCCGCTCTCGATAATAACTGTTATAAACTGGCAGGTAAGACACATATGAACTTTGATTGCTTTTCCATGGAGTCATAATCATACATTTTCATCCATGAGCCGCGGAACTCTACTGCACTCGGTAATCGACTCGTCGGGACTTCCCGTCAACAGGAAGCTGCTGCAGAAGAGTGGTAAATTTAGTCAGCTTTTCAGTAGAAATCCAGCTAAGCTAGCGGAGGTTAGATGCCCCGGACTATGTGCTGAGACCCTATTTGTACTGTTGCTGAAGTTTGGTGCTGTTCTGAGCATTATTTGTGGCTTTTTGGTGGCGGTTTATATTTGGATCCATTAACTGCAGTGTATTGTTGTCGTGCGGTCATTTCTGAGGTTGATAAAACTCCGTAAATTAGCGGCCTGCTAACTTGATCTCTCGAGAGGGAGTCTAACACAGTTTCACGGTGTGTTAGACCATGGATTAAACTTACACCGGAATATCCCTTTAAATGCAGCTTTCTGCCTGAGCCACAGGACACGCGAGGCAACACAACAGTCGGCCTTCATCGCCGCTCGTTCTTCAGTCAGAGTGCTGATACTTATTAAGTAACGGCCGCCTGATGATAAATCATGTGACCTTTCAGTTTTCTGTTGATAACGCTGTGCTCACAGTTTGGTCAGATAAAGATCATGTTTTGGCTTAAAATACATGTTTTGCCACCTTTAACACGTCCTGTTGGAAACATCCAGCGGTTAACACCTGAGATGTGCAGCAGCTGTGTTGAGCAGCAGTCTCTCTGATGACCACCGTCCTCGTTACCGCCTGACATGAAAGTCAGCACGTATGTGAACATGATATGACACCTATTATAGAAATTCTGGTGATAAATATGACATCAACAGCTTTGACCTTAACTGTGGTTTACAGAAACTTAAAATGTCAGCGCTTTATTTAGTTTAGTCATCACGTGCTGGAACAAACCTCCAGAGGATTTAAAGCCTTCTCCGAATTCGACTACCTTTAAATCCAAGAATAATATTCTCTTCGGCTATTTATAAAACCTTCAGCACTTCTCGTTATCATCCTGTAACCTTCCTTTGCTCTTATCTCTTCTGTTTTAAAAGGTTCCTGTCCTTCCTGTTTGAGTTTCAGTGTTTCATATTATGTTTTCTAAAAAAAGAACGAGCTGCTCTTGTCCTTCGTGTGTGAAATAACTCGTCCTGCCTATATGAGCACGTAGAATGTAAACAGGAGGAAACTTTCTCTGCTTTATCTTGTAAGATAGCAAAAAAAAAAAAAAGCTGGTCAGCACTGCGGCCAAAAGTCAGCTGTGTTTTGTTTGTGTGCAAAGATTGGCGACGTGACGACTTTGACATATGGTTAGATAACGTTCCAGAGTGCTTCTTCATCCCTCGAGCTTTCCACGGTGTAATTATAGTACACAAGAACAGAAAGTGGATGTTTGAGACACATAAAAAGGAGAATAAAAAACATTATCAGGATATCTTCTCCGCAAAGTCGCCCTGGACCTCCGTGAAGAGAGTTTTAACCACGATCTTAACACTTCACCCAGTTCTGCCTGTACAGGTGTGAGTCAGCCGTCTTCCTGTCGAAGCATCTCAACTATTGACACATATTTCTGTTTAATGTGTCACATTAAAATCAACATAACAGAAATCAAAAGCTAACAAACAGATGATGAAAACAGGAACAAGTGAGACACGTTATCACGTCTGTTTAGTTAAATATCTGATGAATGAAAACGTTGACGTGAAGCTTTCGTATGTCACTCACAGCCGTGTCGTCATAACAACCTGATTATTACTATTAATGCGTCTTTATAATCCATAAAATACTCTTAGAAGCAAAACATGTCACGTCTCTTCTTCGTCTCTACGGACAACAAGGACTTTTTCTGTGCTGTTGACCAGGAGGAGCCTCAGTTTGGGTCTGACGAGGGCTCGTTTTGGAGATTATAGATAAAAGTTGCTGCTCACAGAGTTTCCTGTGTGAAATATTATCTTATATTAACTTTTTTTTACTTAAATTTTCCTCTGAGCTTTAATATCAGCAGGTCAAATCTCAGTCATTTTGCTGTGAAAGGAAGTAAGTTGGGCTTCACGTTGTTATTTCCTTCACTTCACTCTCTTCTGTGGGGGTGCATCGTTGGCATCACACCTGCTGGATTCATCCGTACCTGTGTGTGTGTGTGTGTGTGTGTGTGTGTGTGTGTGTGTGTGTGTGTGTGTGTGTGTGTGTGTGATCACAGAGGTCAGCGAGAGGAAACACCCTCCTCGTTGGTGATCACAGCGCAGACGCAAAGACGGAAACGCTGTTGTGGAAGAGTCTGTGTATGTCTGTGTATGTCTGTGTATGTCTGTGCGTGTGTGTGTGTGTGTGTGTGTGTGTGTGGTTGTTTACTTCTCAGGTGTGTTTCCTCTCAGTGACCTCTCTGATGTCACACACACATACACACACACACACACACTCTTTAGACTGAGTGGAGTTTTCCACTGTCATTGTTGCTTTCATTATTCTGCTTCTGTACTTCACATGTGACTACACACACACACACACACACACACACACACACACACACACGAGATGACTGACTGTTACCAGAAGATACGTTCATGCCGTCTAAAAGTCCTTTATGCCTCAATTTTAACGGGAAATGTCGCGTGTACAGTACAGGTGAATGTGATCTGCTCTCTAACGATAAACGTGACTAAACGTTCTCAGAAACACTTTTTACAGATGACGTCAGACAGAAAAACATTTTCCTAGAGCGCTGAGGGATATTTTGAGGCTCATTTCTCGTCATTAGGGGTATTTTTAGTGTTCATAGGGACAAAATATCATGATGTGTTTTAGACGCAATGAATCGATTATCACAGAATCACTCAGTTACGACGCCATCGTTATCGCGGGCAACGTATCAGGATTAGTATACGCCACAGAAGTAGAAACAATTTGACATAAAAATGCTTTTTCATTTGACTGAATTTGAAGTGTGGGGGTGGGCAGTTGCCCCCGCTCGTGGCCCAATTGTTGAAAAACATGCGCTAAAGTGCCCTCCTGGGAGCCAAAACGCGTGCTAAAGTGCCCTCCTGGGATCCAAAACGCGTGCTAAAGTGCCCTCCTGGGAGCCAAAACGCATACTAAAGTGCCCTCCTGGGAGCCAAAACGCGTGCTAAAGTGCCCTCTTGGGATCCATAAAGTACGCTAAAGTGCCTCCTGGGAGCCAAAACGCGTGCTAAAGTGCCCTCTTGGGATCCATAAAGTACGCTAAAGTGCACTCCTGGGATCCAAAACGCATACTAAAGTGCCCTTCTGGGAGCCAAAACACATGCTAAAGTGCCCTCCTGGGATCCAAAATGTATGCTAAAGTGCCCTCTTGGGAGCCAAAACGCTCGCTAAATTGCCATCTTGGTTGGCAAAACACACTAAACTGCCCCCTTGGCTGGTTAAAACATGATAAACGGCCCTCTTGAGTGGCAAAAATGTGCTCTAAAGTGCCTTCTTGGAAGCCAAAACGTGTGCTAAAGTGCCCTTGTTTTCACCCCTGCCCTTCAAAAAGTCTTCGCACGCCACTGCTGATAAAAGCCCTCTGCACAATGACGTCAGTGTATCACGGCATTGTTTCTGAAGAGGAGTAATTAATTTGTCAGAGCTGTTGCATTATATTTGGACAGCGGATGAAATCTCAGAGATAGACGTCTGGAGGCCTCGGTACATCAAACTTAACGCGGCTAGAGGAAAGTGAGAGGTGTATTTGTGATTTTGGCAAATTGACACTTTAAGATCAGGTAGTTTTTGGTTTTGGTCACGGTTAACTAAAAGGAAGCTTCTGCTGTAAATAAAAATGTCATCCATAAATAAACACGCGAGACGGTTGTTTGTGACCGTCCTCCTCTGCGACCACAACCCCTCGACTTTCCACTGTGCCATTTCAACGTCGAACTCAAAGGCAGACTGTCAGAAGATCACAGCGGCTAACGTTAATCTGCGAAGTGTCACCTTTCATTATGGTGTTTATCATTTTGTTGGTGGGTTCAATTTTCCGACCGAGCGAAACTAGTGCTGTGACAGCGGAGGAGGCCGACGTCTGCCTTCTCCTCGTGTCTCTGAAAAACTTGTTTGTCATCTGATCACAGTTGCATCCCGTTCTTAAAATGCAAATGATGCTCTTCTCAATTTACGAGATGTGTGATGACGAACTTGTTTTGTTAGAGCAGTTCCTTGGCGACAGGGTCTCTCCCTCGTGTTAACTTCAATATGTTTCAGTTAGCAGTAGCTGTCTTCTGGTCCTGGTTCTGGTTCTGGTCCTGCCCTAGACCCTGTCCTGCTGGTTCAACTCCACCTGAAAGTATTCTCACTCCTTTCTTTGAGTGCTTTGGTCAAAACCCTCCATCGGACATGGTTGTGTCATGTGTGCTTTTTTGAAAATCCCTCTCTGAGAGGGCGGCGTTTCCGTTGTAACTGTACTACCTGTTCTCACTGGCCGAGTTCACTTATGACTGCGTTCTATTTCAGGAGTGGCAGATAGTGAATGGGTATTTCCTCTCGAGTGTAGTGGGTGGACTGGAAGCCTGAGATGTGTAAAGTCATTGTCTCCCCTCACTGTTGAGCCTCTGTACCCAACGTAGGGAGTTTATTCTCAATATGAGCCGGTTCACGTCGTTCTCTGACTGGATTCATCGTCGTTGTCGCTCAGTGCTGTGATGCTTCCTCCAATTTCTCCTTTGATTTCCTCTTGATAAAGTCTGACAGCTACCAGATAATGTGTCATGTGTCAGCTAAAATGGTCGGATTAATCAGCCTCACAAAAGGTTATCTCCTATCAAAATGACTCTATAGGTTAAACTGGTTGTGACTCCCAGGATGACATATTTCAGTGTTTCCCAAACAACATGTGGTCATCGTCAGCGTAACAGCGACTCTTCTGCTGCTGTAATCACTAAATGAGTCTTGATAAGTTGCTCTCAGTGTCGATCTATGTTGTTATTTTTCCGCTGAACATTTTGTGACGTGAATAAATAAATTAAACTCACGTTAAAAAAGAAAAAAACAACGTGTCAGCAAGGTTATGGACCAGGGTGGGAATTTCACGGCGGCCATTGCCCCACACGAGAAAAATAAATCACCTGTAAAATGTAGAAATATAAAAAGCACCAGTGCAGCGTAGTGGGCTCGCCTTGAAAGAACTTAAGTGAGTTCACATCGATGATCTCACGTGAAGCCTCTCAAACAGCAGCAGCATTTCAAAACAGAAGCACTTACAGCTCAGGTACGCAGGCAAGCTCAGCCGGGTTTGATATGATACGTAGCTGACTTACGTGGTAGGATTTAGTTCGGTAAAGTTGGAAATATATTCACAGATTTGAACTTCCCGGATCAACAACTCATAATCGAACAACTCTTTCCTACTGTAGGAGGGTAGATAACGAGCTACAGCCGTATTTTCATCAAAACGAGCGCTCCTCGGGCAGTGGTGGCTCTAGGGGGGGTCCAACAGCGGCCAGTCCGGACCCCCTGTGGCCCCCTGACAGTGAGTCTGCATCAATAACACAATGACAGATTTCTTGCGATGATTTACGTGTGGCGAAATAACGTGTCTCGGCAGTTTAATACCCAATTCTAAACGCAGTTTTAAGTCTCATGTATCCTTCTTTGAATGAAGGATTGGTCTTTTTTACCCGGGTTGTATGTGCCCCCTAACAAAAAAGCCGGCCCCAAACTGACCCTCCTATTAAAACTGGTCTAGAGCCGCCACTGTCTCCGGGCTGGACGTTAACTCTCTACGGTCAGCCGTCTGTGAGATGCAACACGGAAAAGAGAAACTACAAAAAATATTCAGTAACTTCACTATCATTCAGTGTAGTGTCACCAAAATCACTCACACACACATTAATGGTCTCCTGCTGGTTATTCTACAACTGTTTGTTTGGAAAAAATGTGCTTTGCCATAATTTTGGGGGGATTTCTATTGGGAGAAATATTCATTAACTTTACTAATATTCAGTGTAGTGTCACCATAATCACCTAACCCTACTTACTAACCCTACTTGTGCCCCTCAAATAATGAAATTCCAGCCCTGTGATGGACAATCAGCATCACAGGCTGTCGGTGTTACTGAGCCACAAACATCACATTTGTCTTTACAACTAAAACTTTA
Source organism: Sparus aurata (assembly GCF_900880675.1). Lineage (NCBI taxonomy): Eukaryota > Metazoa > Chordata > Actinopteri > Spariformes > Sparidae > Sparus > Sparus aurata. The sequence goes on from NC_044188.1 coordinate 3,441,932, forward strand.
AAGCTGCTGTTAAAAATTGTTGTGGCTTCTCAGACGGGACAAACAGGACCGCCTCTTTATCTGGTTCTCTGTCCTGATTGGATGAAGTGGGCAGGGAAACCAGAATATGTGTTTTGTCTGCAGCTTTTTATGTTTTACATGAAGTGTGCGTCACTCAGATCTACACGGCTCAACATCTGGGTAAAAGAGTAGAGTACAAAACAGTGTGTCATAGTCGTCACTGACTGGATGAACTTTGTGTTTGTTTGTGCACGCCGGTAGTTTCCCGTCAGCGTGTTCAGAATGCTTTAAGAGAAAATTTACCTGGACCAGTTTAACAAACATTCAGGCATGAAGGAAGTTCTGGTTTCAAATTGTGTGAACAAGCAAAGAGAAGTGACACTTTCCTCACATGGTATCACACCTCTAAAGGTCACTGTGTGTGCGTGGATGTATTTCTGGATCTTTAATGTCACAGAGTCAGCTGGTTTTTTTTACACTCCACTGATCTGGACGGCAAACATGCAAATGACGCCCTGCTGGAGAAACACAGGGAGACGCAGCTATAACAAAACACGTTTACAGCCTGCAAATAATGAACTTGCATGTTTGTTTTTGTGCTTTCAGGCACGTAATAAGCAGAATGGAGAGCTGGCAGCCATCAAGGTCATCAAGATGGAACCAGGTGGGAGTTGTAATGTTTATTTTACAACATTTACTGCAATGTAAGATACTAAAATGTGCTATTACACGTCTGGCCTCTGACTACAGATTTACCTGAACCTCAATCTGCCCCCTAGACAAAGGTAATAAACATTACTGCACAGTCCCAGCTTCCCCAAATGTCTTTTAATGCAACACAATTACTCGCTCCTGAACTCATTATGATTCCATTATGGGAGCTTTTAACAAAACACTGCACTGCATTCAGTGCTTGAGGGCAGAGCTGGGTTCATGCATACTGAGGAAGAAAGAGAGACTCATTATTTCCCCCAGTGACATAAATCAAACAATTCAGAGCTACAAACCATCAGACTCCAGCAATAAACCAAGAAAAGAGGCTGCAACTGCATTCAATTATCCCTCCAACGCTTTGATTACACTGATCATGTTCGTGTAAGCAGCCTCTGTAATTAGTGAGAGACCCCACTGACTCCTTCGGTGTTTCAGCTTATTATTAAATCTGCACTGAATGGAAGTGAAATGTTTCTGTTGCAGCAGACCGACTCTGTTCTTCTGCTGTAAACTGAGGCGTCAGTGGTGGAAACTTCTGCTCAAGCCTTTATTTTAACCTTACAAACCACACTGACCCGTCTGCAGACGCGTCAGTGCCAAACTGTGGAGACAAACAACACATCACAAGCACGACTGAAGGAGCTCAGACGTGTCAGCGTCAGGAGTTTTACAACAACAACCTTTGAGTTACTTGAGGAGGAATACATCAATAGTTTGTGTTCCTGTGCATTCACACTGTCCACTCTCATGAAGGGCTGAGAAATATATCAGTATTATATCGTAATATCATGATAATTAATTCTCTTTTTCTGGTTTCAAATGCTTTTGAGGGGATTTAGAAATATCAAGATATAAATTGTGAATTGCAATGTGGCATAAAAACATTGTGATGTTATTTTAAAGACATGCTGACAGATGTTTACAGTGGAGGACATCCCACTGTAGGAAGTAATGGATCAGTTTGATGAACACCTACACCTAATGTGATATTACCAACACGTGTGTTTTGTGTCCCTTTGTCTCCACAGAGGACGATTTTTCCATCATCCAGCAGGAAATCGTCATCGTGAAGAGCTGCAAACATCCCAACATCGTGGCGTATTATGGCAGCTACATACGGTGAGCTGTCTGCTTCTGTGTTTCCTCTCCCTCTGTTATTAATCGCAGATACGGTCGTTAACTTACAGGCTTCCTCCTCCATCTGCAGGGCTAATAAACTGTGGATCTGTATGGAGTTCTGTGGAGGAGGATCCCTGCAGGACATCTACCACGGTGAGTCAGTGTTCGTATGGCCGATATTTGAAGAACCGACCGTGAGGGAACTTAATTTAAACTCGATAAAGGATTGAAGTGGCATTACATCATATTTTTATGACCTGACTGACCTTCTAAAACCGACAATAATGTGTCTACAGGGAGTTATAATCTTTGCTACGCTGAGATTTGGTGCTTTTACGAATCAAGACCAAAAAAGTTGACCGATATTTTGAGAGTATTTCCATGTTCTGCTACTTTATACTTCTACTCCACTTCACATCTGATGACTTAAGTTACTTTGCAGATTGCAGATTACATCCTGCGTCAGAGCCAAACAGTTTAAATTAAATCTATTTAATCAGCAACCTGATAAAACAATCACTGATTCTGATGATCAGTATCTACGCACATGTAAATATACGAGTAACTTACTTTTACTTTTTAGATTTTAGATGTTTTAAAAAGATATTTTTTACTTTTACTCAAGCATGACTTTTGAACGCTCTTTTTCAACACAGATTTATACAATTAGTATTACTGGTAGTAACGTGTTAGCACTTTGGATGTTTGGATCTGAGTCCTGCAGAGACAAGAGATCAATGTCATCAATGTTTTTGCTGTAAATCCTTTACGTTAATAAACAGATCTGATATTTCAGTCACCAGTGTCAGTGTAGAGACTGAGGGACAGTGTGACTGCAGTGCAAACAGTTTGTTTAAGGGAGCCGCAGACACGGTCGGGTCTGTTTTCAAATGATGATAGCGGTTTAAATCGTTTAGTTAATATTGACCTCAAGTTATTTATGGACCTCAAGTTATTTATGGCCCTCAAGTTAGTGTGCCTCTCCATTAAAGTTAGTCAGTCAAATGTTTTCATATTCAAATTAAGAAAAGTCGGACTGAGGTTGTAAAAACCTGCAATCATCCTTTAAACTGTCTCTGTGTAAGTCAGACTGGATCAGCACCAGTTGTAAGATGTTTGTTCCTCGGCACTGAATGTCAGGAAACGTGATGTTTGAAGCTCGTTACTGTCGTTCTCTTTATTACACGTTTAGTTTTCTAAATGCTGCGTCTCCATTAAAGTGTTGTAACACTGAAGTGTGCTCCACAGTGACTGGACCTCTGTCTGAGCCGCAGATCGCCTACACCTGCAGGGAGATGCTCCAGGTACGATCACCTACTGACGACTTTGACACATTTGTAACTGAAGTTTCATTATTGATCATCTGAAAACACGCTGCTGCCGACGTTATGATGATCAGAGGACAAACACCCACTTCAGCAGCTATTTTGTTCCCCGTGTTAGTCGATGCAAAGAAAAACCCAGCAGTCAGTTTTATAATTATTGCTGTGTGTGTGTGTGTGTGTGTGTGTGTGTGTGTGTGAACAGGGTCTGGACTACCTGCATGCACAGAAGAAAATCCATAGAGATATAAAGGTGAGCACGAGCAGACACTTAAGAGGAAACACAACAGGGATTCATAATGAACTTCAAATGAGACTTTGAGAGTGTGTTTGATTTCCATCCTGCGTGGGTTCAGTTAAAGATCACCGAGTGGGTTAAAGGATCATGAGACGTCTCCGTGGTCGTGTCTGTGTTGATGTTTGTCTCGCCCTCTTTTTTTGCCTCCAGGGTGCCAACATCCTCCTCAACGACCAGGGCGAGGTCAAGCTGGGTAGGTGGATGTTTGCTGTGCGCTGCACCGTGTGGTTAACATGAGTCACTCGCTGCAAGAGTAACAACTCCATTAACACGTCTCTGATGTCTGCTTGTTTTGTACGTTAACTGAATGTGTCTGCATCCAGTTCTTACTAATCAGCTGCAGAGTATTCTTTCATTCAAAAGCAAAAGTCTGCTCAGGGGAATGCACAATATAAAACTGAATAACCCTGAAGGGACACTGTGATTTATTCATACACAAAGTGGGTTTCTGCTCTGGAGACGTGCCTGTTGGTTTGCAGCAGGAGCTCTGAAGGCAAACGTCGAAAAAACTATTTTAATTTGTATTCAAGGATGTAAAAACTGTGTGACATCAAGAAGGTTCAGTTCAGTTCAGACATCATTCATATTTTTTGTTTCGTCTGTCGTGCAGCTGATTTCGGGATCTCAGCTCAGATCACGGCCACGCTGGCCCGGCGGATGTCCTTCATCGGGACGCCATATTGGTGAGATTAAAACACAGATGTTTACATTTATTATAAACTTTGCCGCTTGACCTTTATACTGCTTTTATTTAATGTTAACCTGTTTATATTTCTCTGTGTGTCTCTGATTCCTTTTTTCCTTTTTCTTGATGGCGTGTGATTATTTTTTCTAAACACATTTTGTGGTTGTTGTCGGAGCCTGAGAACAAGATTTGTCCATCGTTACTGTTGGTCATACGACAAGTAAAGACGTTTACTGTAGTTACATGTGAGCAGCATTCAAGAAGTATTTGGTTTGATTTAGATAAGATTTCATAATAAGATTCCTTTTCTTTATGTTTCTGTTTTTATCTGACGAGACTCGATAATCTCTGAAGTTTGATGCTTCAACTCATCCGATGAGAGTATTTCTCTCTGACTGGTTCTCCATGCTGCAGTATCTGTGACGTTAAGATGCCCTGTTGTTCCCCTCCTGTCCTCAGGATGGCACCAGAGGTTGCAGCCGTGGAGATTAAAGGCGGCTACAATGAACTTTGTGACATCTGGTCTGTGGGCATCACGGCCATAGAGCTGGCAGAGCTGCAGCCACCGCTGTTCGATGTCCACCCGCTGCGGTAAATACACAGTGAAGCACACATATCTGAGTGTGAACCCCTCTGCACACACACACACACACACACACACACACACGAGCAGAGATGTATATATGGAGCAGAAACACTGTGAAGTCATCTGATTTTTGTCTCGACACACAAACTCCCACCGAAACAGCAACAGGTCTTGTTTCCACCACCCACGTCTCCAGCAAACTGTCTGTATGTTCATGCATGTAATCACTGGTTTCCTACATGCACACACACACACACACACACACACACACACACACACACACACACACGACCCTCCTTATTCTGCTGAACACAGCACAACACACACCGCGGTTATAGTTCAGCCTACGAAGTGAATCTGGTGTGCGACAGAGATTCTCACTGATCTGCTGCGTTGTTTCCTGCAGGGTTTTGTTTCTCATGTCCAAGAGCGGCTACCAGCCCCCCAAACTGAAGGACAAGTCCAAATGGTAAATAAAAAACCTCACTACAACACTATTGTACATTATAGGAATTCGTTTTCTTTGTATATATTTACATTTATCAATTATCTATATGTGGAGAAGAGAGAAGAAAGATTCCCACTGGTGTTTAACTGTGAGATCTAAATATAATCAATCATTGTGTGTGTAAAGTGTGTGTGGATTATATCGTATCTTATATCAGCTCTGTGTTTTAATTTGCTGCTTCCTGTCTGCAGGTCCTCCATGTTTTATAACTTTGTAAAGGCCATGTTGGTGAGGAACCCAAAGAAGAGACCCAGCGCCTCCAAGATGCTCTCGGTCAGAACTGCTCACAAACTTTTACTGAGTCTAAAATGCGTAATGATGATAAATGTATTAGAGCTTTGTTTCTCTTTCTGTTGCCCCCAAGTGGCCAGAAAATCAGTTATTGCAGGATTAAAACAACATTCAGTCTTCTTGTATTGGGAAACCTCAGACTGACTGTCACCACGTCTCGTCTGGTTTCTCTCTTTATTTTGGACCGGACTAATCTGTACTGATTGTCTCTCTCTCTTTCTTTCATTCCTTTGCTTCCTGTGTCTCCTCTCTTCCTCTGTGCAGCACATGTTTTTGACCCAGCAGTGCCTGAACCAGGAGCTGACCCTGGACCTGCTGGAAAAGTTTAGAAACCCTGAGAAACTGAAGAGCTGCCTGATGACGGAGGACGAAGAGATGGAGGTCGGTCACGATTCAGCCGTGTGGCGTCAAACTTTGCATGTTGTCTTAATTCACCTTCGTCTTCGTCTTCGTCTTCGTCCCGGGATCGCAGACTCTGAATGAATCCTGTTGTCTTTGATGATTCAAAGGTGGCGCTGCCGGGATCTTTGAAGAGGATCCAGTCTGTCAACAAACACAACCGGGCGGAGAGGACGAGCTCTGACATAAGCTGTAAGAAAACAAACGCTCCCTCACTTGAACTGACTTATTTTTTTATGCAAGATGCCGAGTTTCCTGCTCGACTTCTACAAGTCAACAGTTCAGTGTTTCCTGACAGCAAAAATGAGGAAATCTGCTGGAGATAATGTGATAATGTAAATCTGTTTACAGCCGCACAATCTTGCTGATACGTAAAGTGTTTAAACGCCTTTACAGAGAGAGTGTCGTGATCTGTCGCGTGTTGCTTGTCAGTTCCTCCCTCGGTGTTGTTTTCCCTCCTTCCAGTGTTTTTCCATCCCTTTCCCTCACCTGTCCTTTAATCCAGCCTCACTCCACCTGCACCGCATCCCCTCATTAGTGTGTGTTGTCGGTTTGTTCCTTGTACTCCTGTCTGGTTTTCGTTCCTGTGTGTTCATTGATTTGTACTTTGCACTTTCTTTTAAGCTCTTTTGTTGCTACTTTGTCTCTATGACTCAGTTTCGTTTTACCTGGATTCTTGTTTTTTCCGTGTCTGTCAACTTTTCTCCCCCCGTCCTGCTTCCTGTGTGTTGTCTTTCATTCGTGTCCTCACCTTGTTTGCCAAACCGTAACACAGACAGATATTTCTTTTCACCTGAGCTCTCTCAACTTAATGAATCATTTTCTTGGCCATTACTTTTGTTCCCGGCGCTTCATCTTCATCTGAGCTGTCAGTATAATTGAAGATGTTTTAATATCGCAGCGATCGCATCGTTTCACTCATCCTGATGTCTTGGCACATTGGTTTCACCCCTCGCTGCTGCTCTGTGTTTATTGGATGATAATCACACCGGTGAAATAATAGACGTGTATTCTGCCAAGTGAAAATGACTCAGAGGTTTAATGTGAAAAGTGTCGCTGTGTTAAATGTTTTTCTGCTTGTGTTTGCTCAGTGGAACAGATCTACACTCGGAGGCCCGTCAACACAGACTCGCCCAACACAACGGTAAGCTGAGGACGCATTTAATGTGACGACAGCACAAACACACACACTGATCGATGCCACGGGGTGTGTGTTGTGTTGTAGTATTTGTGGTGTATCGGAGTACGTAGAGGGCGCAGCTGGTGGAGCGTGCAGCCTCTCTCTCTCTCTGTCAGCGCCGCAAAGTCAATGTTGTTTTTATTCTCACATCACAATCAGAGAAAAGTCAACAGAACTGATTGTGTGACGTCCTGTAACAGTCAATAAGAGCGAGAGCGAGAGGTGAACTCTGTGTTCAGGACGTCTCTGTCGTCTCTCCAGCATCAATCTGAGCACACAGCTTATAATTATCACGCAAAAACAGTAATTTAACACAACAAATAGAGCGCTGGTGGTAATATGTGGCTGTCGGGTCGTCTGTTTTACAGATATTAGTTTAAAGATATCGACTGTTTCTCTGTTTTTTTAAACAAATATTGCCATTGTTTTACAGTTGAGGCCGTCTCCGGGGTCGACCGGCAGCAGCAAGAGTCCAGTGAGGTAACCGGGTCATTTAGAACCATCACAGACGTGGAGACACATTAAATATCCTGATGAAGTTTCTAACCTCTCTTTTCTCTTTTCTCTCCAGCAGGGACACAGACTCAGACGATGACTATGACGATGTGGACATGTAAGAAAACCTCACACAGTACATATAAATACAGCATATTAATGATTAAATCCAGCCTACGACTAATATGTAATGTTCAGAGTAAGTTCAGAGGATCGGAGTGTTTTGTCATTTCCATGTTTGCACTGACTCTTTCTCTCTGCCGTCGGTCCACCTCAGCCCTACGATGCAGTCCACAAGGTGAGCCGAGTGTCCGCAAAACTCACATCTGCATTAATGTGTATTTGTCATCATTGAACACACACCAGACTGAAGCAACACTCTCTCTGCCAACAGTCTCATCCTGCCAGATGATGAAACTCCACCTCCACTTCCTCCGAAGGTGATTATTAACAGGACAAGAGACGATTACTAAACTCTATACACGACACATAGTTTGATACGTGTGCTTTTTACAGTGACAGTGTATTTTTTTACAATATCCAACACAGTGGCGTGCACAGACTTTTTGAAGGGCAGGAGCGAAAACAAGGGCACTTTAGTGCACGTTTTGGCTTCCAAGAAGGCACTTTAGCGAGCATTTTTGCCACCCAAGAGGGCCGTTTATCATGTTTTAACCAGCCAAGGTGGCAGTTTAGTGTGTTTTGCCAACCAAGATGGCACTTTAGCGCGCGTTTTGGCTCCCAAGAGGGCACTTTAGTGTACATTTTGGATCCCAGGAGGCCACTTAAGCACGCGTTTTGGCTCCCAGGAGGGCACTTTAGTATGCGTTTTGGATCCCAGGAGGACACTTTAGTATGCGTTTTGGCTCCCAGGAGAGCACTTTAGTATGCGTTTTGGCTCCCAGGAGGGCACTTTAGTATGCGTTTTGGCTCCCAGGAGAGCACTTTAGTATGCGTTTTGGCTCCCAGGAGAGCACTTTAGCACGCGTTTTGGCTCCCAAGAGGGCACTTTAGCATGCGTTTTGGCTCCCAAGAGGGCACTTTAGCATGCGTTTTGGACCCCAGGAGGGCACTTTAGTATGCGTTTTGGCTCCCAGGAGGGCACTTTAGCGTACATTTTGGATCCCAGGAGGGAACTTTAGTATGCGTTTTGGCTCCTAAGAGGGCACTTTAGCGCGTGTTTTTCAACAATTGGGCCACGAGCGGGGGAAATTGCCCCCCTGCCCTTGTGCACACCACTGATCCAACACCCAATTTGAATTGCTTTGTATTATTTATTCGTTAGCATGTCTATAAAATGTCCGAATTTGGTGAAATATGTCGATGGCGTCCTTGAATGTCTCGTTTTGTCCACAACACAAAGATATTCAGTTTAGAAGAAGAATTTGGACTTTTCTGATTAGTCGCTTGCAGCTTTGGTTAGCAGCTGTATTGATTATTATAATTAGTAGTTTATCATGTTAACTTAGTGTTTTCCTGAAGCATTTTCACATTTAAAAGGAAACTTGTGTGTAACTGATTAACAAACGTCTCTACAGCTGCAGTGACGGTCACAGATTCAGTTCCTATCTCAGCTAATGAGCCCTGAATCCCGTCAGACTTTCTCTCGGTCTGACATTTTAAAGTGTTTGACATGAGAGCATCACCGTGTCTTTATGTTTTCTGTGTGTGCAGCCCAAAGCGCGGACCAGCTCGGAGGAAAGCATGGCCGGGGAGGACGACCGGGCGAGGAAACCCTACCAAACCACTCTGTACGCCCCCTCGCCTCTCATCAGGACCTCCAGCGGGACGCACGTCAGACCGACGCCACGACCGCGAACATCACGACACTCAGGTGAGACGTTCAGGGTCACAGCACGACATCACAGCTAAAGGAACATGTTAGCTACAAACATGAGTATGTTTTTGCTTTTATAGGATAATATAAATGCAAATAATCCTCATCTTCAATCCATAAACAGGAAACACTTCAGGTGTTAGTTTGTTTTTCATCCTCAGTCATCACACTCACCCAAAAAAAGACGAATAATCAGTCCATGGATTTGTTTTTTAGCATCAATAACAAGAAAACACATGCCTTTTTATATGAATATCATGCAAATGATACCACACCATTTCTTATTTGGTGTTCTGATGTGTTTTGTGAACCAGATCCTGCGTCGTTACCTGTCCAGTTCAATGAGAACCCGGCAGACCTGCTTCCTCCTGAGCTCCCCCCCTAAAGGCATACGCAGACGACAACCCGCCGTAAAGGTACGGAAGACGAGAAATTTCTAGTGAAGCAAAAGGAGTCGCTCGTCTTTCCATTTCCTCTTCGACTATCCACATCCTCCCCTCGTCACAGTGATCATGAGGTTCTCTGTTTTGTTCTCAGGACCCTGCAGACTGTGCGAGCCCCGTCATGAAGAAACCTCCTGTGAGTTTCTGATTCTTCCAACAAAACTTGTCCTGCCTTCATGTCAACTCTCCCGCTGAGTGTCTGAGTCGTTGTGTTGTGTGTTTGATGCTTCATGTGTGTGCAGAGTTTAATTCGGCAGGATCTGTATTCACCATAATATCCAGAGTTTAAAATAATGAGGCTGGATGTGATTCTGAGATCGGCATCAAAGATTCACGGAGCCCCAGCAGACAGAACGGTTGTGTAACTCAAACTTTTTAAATATTAACAGCGAAATGTTTCTTTTTATGAAACTTTTTCATGATGTTTATTTTGAAGAGATGCTTTCATACTTATTTTTTTTAAACCATATTGATGAATAATGTATAAGATGAGGAACAGAAGAAGTTCAGACACGTGTGCCTGTAAAAACATTCACAAGGTCTAATATTTATGTATTGTTAACACACAGATGATCAATACACACAAATTGTTATATTTAAATATATTTCCTATAGATGTAGATCTAATATATTGACATCCCAGGTGTTCTGTCATCATTTATACCGATTAAACATTGTTTTTACTTTGTAATTCCACATTTATGAAGCGTTGACACAAGCTTATGTTTGAAAATATTAATTAATGTTGTTGCAATGTAAAAGATACATATCAGTATATATTAGCAGTGTGTTTTAAGAAATGTACATTCATTATATTTTGCAAGATATTCTTGAAAACATTTTCCACATATTTGCACCCTTCTGCACATTTATGTTTAACCACCATTTCTAACCACGTATTTTTCAGGCTATCAAAGTTAGACGAAGACATATAAACATGTCGCTTCTATATAAAGAACTAATAACACATAATTCAAAGATCAGATGTTTAAATGTCGACCCTGTGGTTTTATGATAACCACAGTTTCGTTGTGTTGTTTCGTTGACCTTTACCGCTGAAGCTGTAGGAGTGCTGCATGTGTTTATTTGTAGATTAAGCAGATAAAAGCTATGAGATCTCACGCAGAGGTTTTTATATAAACTACTTCTGTCTCTCCAGGTCTACTTTAAAAAGATCTTCCATGGCTGTCCTCTTAAAGTGAACTCCGCCACATCCTGGGAAAACTCAGCGACCAAAGGTTGTGTCACTGAGTAAAGCTCACATTAAATCAATCTTATCAAACTGGTGTTTCATCCGTCTGACCAGCTCGTGTTTCCTCTCTCTCTCTCCTCAGACCAGCATCTGATCCTGGCAGCTGAGGAGGGAATCTACACCCTGAACCTGAACGGCTCCGAGGCCACGATGGAGCTGGTACGACCTCTGATTAATACAGAGCTGCTTTAGTGTTTTGTGAACAGCAGAGAATCCCAGAGCAGAATATTAAAGATATTTCAGAGGCTCGTTATTGGATGTGAGGCTTTTCCAAGCAGCCTCAAAGAGCTCTGTTGCTACAGAAAGCTTGAAAAGTAGAAGAAGAGCTTTTGAAAGAGACGCTGGAGAAGTAAACAAGCAGTTAATAAATGGATTTCTTCTCCTTCTCTTTCAGTTGTATCCGGGGAAGTGTACCTGGGTCTACACCATTAATAACGTCCTCATGTCTGTATCAGGTAAATTAAAAGAAGATGCTCATTTAGCTGAGTGGCTAAAGTGGCGTTGAGGAGATGCAAACAAAGTAGCGGACGGGTTTTTAAGAACATTCTTTGATGTGAGAGTTTGTCCGTCTGCGTCTCTTCACCCTGTGATGGCTGCAGGATGAAGCAGCTGAAAAAAAAATGTAACTTTTCTAATCTGATTCTGTTCGCAGGTAAATCGTCGCAGCTTCACTCCCATTCGCTGAAGGAGTTGTACGAACAGGCTCGGAAGGACCAGAGGATGGTTGCCTTGCCGACTCACAGGCTGTTACCACGGTAACACCGGACTCTTTTCTCTCTCTTTCTCTCTCTCTCGTTTGGTTTTATAATTTCGTCTCAGAACGCCACATGTGCTCGTGCCAATTAAAAAACTTTCTTATTCATTTCTGTCTTCAGGAAATGTGCAGTGACGTGTAAAATACCTGATACCAAAGGCTGCAAGACCTGCTCAGTTGGTGAGACAAGAAAGCAATCAATAAATAATGTTTAAGTATTTATTATACATATAGTTGTGTTGTGTGTATTGTGCATTCATTCCCGACACTGCAGCAGTGTGTGTGAGCTGTCTCTGCTTCGTGTTTGAAACCAAGTCAAATGCATGCTCGATTTAGGATTTTTTAAAAAACACTGTGAAGACTAAAACAGGCAGATTTCAGATTTGTCAGTGCTGACTGAACTGAATCTGCTATCAGCAGGTAACGCACATCGAGGCTGTGTGTTCCTGTGCTGCGGTCTGGAGGCCAGCGTCGTGCTGCTGCAGTGGTACGAGCCCATGCACAAGTTCATGCTCATCAAGGTGAGAGTGTGTGAAGCCTTTAAAAATGTTCTGTACACGACTGATTCAGTTCTCAGACGGGGGGGGCAAAGGTGGAGCAGCTTATTCAGGTGAATCAGTGACATCTGTGAACCTTTAGTAAGGAAATGTGGAGTATTTATTAATATCGTCAGGAGATCAAACCGGTCCAACAGTTCCTTCAAGTTCTGACACTTTAAATCAAATCCTGCTTCAAATTTCCTACAAATAAAAGTCCATTTCCGTGCATTTTAAAATCCGAATCTCAGACTTTCTCTCTTCTAACCAGGTCCTACGATTGATCCGTCATTACAGCTGCAGATTGTGTGGACAGACAATTAATTAAAATGTGTACAGCACCTTGAATTACCTGTTGAATGTAACCTAGCATCATGTTGCTGCAGTAAAGCTTCCTCAACACAGTTTTTTCCGAACTGAAAATCTAAAATCAAAGTTCAAAATGATAGATAACAGTCGTAACTCTGAACCATACTGTGATAAAGAAAAAAAAATACTAAACAGGATATTAATTAAGGATGCTACAGCGATGTGTTCGGGTTAAGATGATGTATAGAAGCTTATCTCTGTAACTTTGTCTGTCTTCTGTTTTTCACCCCTTTTATTGGACTGTTAACACGGACAGCAGCTAATAAAAAGACTCCTGGCGGGAAAATGAAGCATTTTATTGCCTCTATTAAATTTACGAGTTAGCTTTGAACCATAAAGTCTTTATGGTTTTGAAAATAGACTCGTTGGTGGCCTCAGTTAAACACCACGCTGTGGCTGAAGGGTTGCAGGTTTAAGTGTCCTTGAATGAAACACTTAACCTGTGTGAGATGAAAAGCCCACAGTTCCAGCTCCAAAAACACTTAAAATGAGATTACACTCCCGACTGACACCGTCTCGCTCTCTCGCCTGCAGCATTTTGACTTCCCCCTGCCCAACCCTGTGCGGGTGTTTGAGATGGTGGTGGTGCCGCAGCAGGAGTACCCGCTGGTGTGCATCGGCGTGTCTCGGGGGACGAGCCCAAACCTGCCGGTCGCTGTAGAATACATCAACCTGAACTCCAACACGTCCTGGTTCACCAACTCTGGTCTGGGTAGGTTCATACTGCATCATAATGACCATTATAAAGGGTTATTGTTTTAGTTGTTGTTCATGATGTTGTTGTTGTCGTGTCTGTGTGTGTGCTCTTACAGAGAAACCTTGCCCGGATGTGGTTCAAGTCAACCAGCTGGACAGTAGCTCGCTGCTCGTCCTCATAGAAAGTAAGTAACCGAGTGTCACGTGTTGGGTTGCAGTGAATCGTGGGATTATTTTATTTATTTTCAACTTTGCAAGACACTGATACGACACTGAAGATGGGAATTACCAACGTCACAAAAAGTTTTTGGTGTTTAGATGTGATCTTACTTTTCTAGGCTTTTTTGTTTCCATCTGGTTCCAACGTGTAGTACAACAACCAAGAAATGTTCCTATAAAGGTGAAAGATTTCGATATCCTCACACCAGTGGTGTGCACAGACTTTTTGAAGGGCAGGGGCAAAAAGAAGGGCACTTCAGCACTCGTTTTGGCTCCCAAGAGGGCACTTTAGCGCATGTTTGGGCTCCCAAGAGGGCACTTTAGCAAGTGTTTTGGCTCCCAAGAGGGCACTTTAGCACTCATTTTGGCTCCCAAGAGGGCACTTTAGCGAGTGTTTTGGCTACCAAGAGGGCACTTTAGCAAGTGTTTTGGCTACCAAGAGGGCAGTTTATCATGTTTTAACCAGCCAAGAGGGCAGTTTAGTGTGTTTTGCCAACCAAGAGGGCACTTTAGCACGCTTTTTTGGCTCCCAAGAGGGCACTTTAGCGCACGTTTTGGCTCCCAGGAGGGCACTTTAGAGCGTTTTTCAACAATTGGGCCACGAGGGGGGGTGCGCATCACTGCCTCACACTGAGTCTCTCTCCTCCACAGAGTCGGTTCATATAGTCGGTCTGGACGGGGAGCTGAAGAGCAAGTGGCCACATGACAACACCTTCTCTCATGATGTTGAGTCTATAGGTGAGAACATCCGCTGACAGGTGAAGGTAGATTTTCCAGATGATTACAGCTCAGCACTGACTCTCTCTCTCTGTCTGTCCAGTGTATTTTGAGGACACGCTGTTGGCCGTTTGGCGTCATGGCTGGCAGAGAAGAAGACAAGACTTCAATGAGGTGCTGGAGGAACTCACAGACCACAGGAAGATCTACAGACTGGTGCAGTCAGACAGGTACGACAGGTGTTCGCTCGCTGCTGTAGTGTCTTCTGCAGGCGCCGCTGTGTTCTTCATGAGCTTGACATCCTCCTCTTCTCGCTGCAGGATGGTTGTTTTGGAGACGCGTCAGACCGAGGACCAGTCGGGGATGTCCAACCTCTACGTCCTGGAAATTGCTGAGAACTACGTCATGCTACCCTGACTCCCCTTGTCTGCTGGCACAAGGCATCATGGGAAGAACCTCCATGATTATTAACTTTGACTGGCATGGAAGTGTCACTGCCACAGTATTTCATTTTCTGATGGGAGGAGAGGAGATGTGTGTGTCTCCTTGTGTTAAAGCGTTTGTTCCTCAGTCTCTGGGAAAGCCTGCTCTTATTTATGTTAATCTCGACTTGGTTTGTGAGATCCAGAACAATCTCCAGAATCCAGGCAGCTGAGAAAACCCTCAGTGGATGGTGAAGGAAGGTCCTCCTCTGACACTAAAGGGGAGTATTTCTTCTTCTTCCACATTATTGTCGATCACAGACGCAGCCGCCTGCAGTGACCGAAATATATGACGATGCCACAAACAAGCATGAAGGACCAGAGCCGAGCAGCACTGCTGCCGCTCAGTGTGTGTCATGTTACCTGAGTTGTTTAATGTCAGTGTTGGATATAAAATACACACTTTTTTACTGCCGTTACACTGTAATAAAGTTAATTACCACAAGATGAGGTTAACTGTAATGACTGAGAGATCACCGGATAAATTGTGTTGCCGTTAATAAAATGTGAAAGTTCATTAAAGGAAAAGTTTTCATCCCAAGAATGAAATCATCTACTGACCCTCGAGTTTCGTAGTCAACAAAACATTTTTGGAGCTTCACAGTAAAGCAGCGTTACAGCAGCTGAAGAAGCTGAGACTTATCTTTAATACATTAAAAAAACACACATAAAGATAAACATTAAAGCTGCAAGCAGTGATGAACGGGCCCTCGCAGTCCACAGGCGTCAGGGCATGCTACTGTTGCAGCTTGTTCATGCAACGACTTCTGTTGAGGAAGTTCTTTCTTGATAGTTCGGTGGCCCGCTGGTATTCAATTATATACGCTGAAGTCAGAAGAAGTCCCTGCAATCTACATAAAGAACAAATAATGAGAGGACTACACTGTGTGACCCTATAGACTGTTGAACAGAGGTTTGTATCCATTAGCAATGAAGCACTGCCCTCTGGTCGAGAAAGCCTGTCCATTGAAAAGAGAAGACAGTCAAGCTGTTCTTTCGTCATTTAGCCATAAAAGCGCCACCTATTGGGCTATCGCAATTCTTTGGATAACATTTTGTCAGGAGGGTCCAGAAATGCTACACGCAAAGTTTGGTGCGAATTGGTCAAATCGCCTAGGAGGAGTTCGAAAAAGTAGGTTTTTTCATTTTCTGTGATTTTGCGAATGAAAATTTACCGTGAAAGTGGGCGTGGCCTACACTACACAATCCAGCTTAATTCAGGGAACCTGTAGATGTAAGGTTTAAAAATGTGCGACATGGGGCACAGTTCAGCTCAGTTGTTAGAGCAGGCTTCACACGTACAGAGGTTTCATCCTCGCTGCAGCGGACCTGGGTTTGACTCCCGGCCTGGGAACCATTTGCTGCGTGTCACTCCCCCTCTCTCTCACCCCGTTTCCTGTCTCCTTCTTCAGCTGCACTATCAATAAAGCCATAAAGGCCAAAAAAATACTTGTGCGACATGTTATGATGGAGTTATTTGGCAAAAACGGTTCTGTGTTGGTAATAGCGCCACCTGCTGGTCATTTTGGTGTGTGAGTTACAGTTGCCAGTTGCTTCTGGCCTTTTGGTATCCAGGACATAGTTGAGCTAAATAAAAAATAAAATGTTTTTTTTACATGTATTATGCCATTCATAACAAACGTTATATTTAGACCAAGAATTTCATGGGAGGCTGGGTTTCAAGGTGAGACGCAGAAACCTCTCTTTAAAATGTAATATAACTACCTTTTGATTTTAAGACGTACTACATACCAGCTGCTGTTGGGAGGGATGTGGTTGTAGTGTCCATGATGCTCGGCATAGTCCTACTTTATCACATCTTGTGATGTTTTCACAATGTGGTCCAAATGACTCACAGTCTATCAAGGAGAAATTAAGTTAGCTACAAAAAAAAGTCAAATTTCATGTTGATTTGAAAACCAGCTACATTTGTCTGTGTTACTGTGAAGCCCTTGTTGATGCAGAGGGGCTCCAACTGATGAGGGCTGATGCTGTACAGATTTTTCAGGTGTTTGGAGGCCGTTAGCTTGGAAAAATGATAATAATAAAGGTAAGGTCAGGTAAGGTAAGGTAACTTTATTTGTACCCGAGGGTAGATTTGGTTGCAGTTAAAAAGAATTGGCTGCTTACACACACACAGACAGCATTTACAACATCAACAGAGACAGTGACATAATAGTAAAACAGTGCTCCGGACATGGAAACATGGATAAAATGTATACACAAAGGTATTAATATCAGAAGACAAAAGATAAAAACAGAATAAAAGCCATCACGGCAGATACAAAAAACTAAATCGGAATAAATAGATAAATAAATAGATTAAGAAGGCTGTACAGTCCATAGGTTAATGTGTGTCCTGATTACTATTTAATGTTTTGACTGCTGAGGGAACAAAACTGCCTCTGTATCTATTGTTTTACAGACAGGCATTTTGTACCTTCGGCCTGATGGGAGAGGCTGAAATTCACCATATAGTGGGTGGGATCTATCCTCTAAGACAGACCCAGCTAGTCTCTGTAGCTGCCTAGTATATAAGGATTCTGGGTTCAGCTGTGGCTCTCCAATCAGCCGACTAGCCCATCTCACAATTTGGTTCTGGGAATTCTTATTTTTTTGGGGATAGGTTGCTGAACCAGGACACCATGCTAAAGGATATAACAGATTCAATGAAGCAGTGGTAGAACATGGTTAGCATTTTTCTGTCAATGTGAAAAGAGGACATTGACAGTAAAATGCTAACTTATACGCCGTGTCGTCTACCACTGCTTCACTGAATATATATATATATATAGATAGATAGATAGATAGATAGATAGATAGATAGATAGATATTGACTAGACTTCATATTTACCAAATACTGCTTGTCCAACTTCATTTAGGCTTATATTTAGTGGGGCAAAGGGGGGAGTGGAACAGCTTACAACAAGTTGTGCAGCGTTCCACTGTATCCCTTCCATCTGCCTGAATAATTGCGTGATGCATCTACATATCACAGAAAAACTGATGTTAAGCTCATAGTACATACATTTCATTTTAAACAACATTAACATTATCTTATGCAGCCTTTACACGCTGGGTGAAAACTTTGAACCTGACATACAGTGAGTGCTGAAGGTGAGATAAATGTCAGGCTGTTAAGGTGCTATCACTGATCCACCGAGTTGACTTCCTGTTATTGTTATCTTGTTATTATGCCACTTGTAATATCATCCGTCATTGTTATTACCTTCTTCTGACGAGTGTCCAGTGAGAGCCTTCCTTAGAAGGCTACGTTTAAGTCACTTGAAGCATCTATATTGACACAAATAAAAGACTGGAAAGCTCCTCGTGTCCGATCAAAAAGAAAGTTATGGTGTCCAAGGCAAAAACTACTAACCCCGAGGGGCTAGATTTTTTATATTGGGGTCGTTTGACCGGTTTATTTGGATTTATTAGTCAATGATGGCGGGAATTGCGGACTCATCGCCAGCTGAAGTGAGCCTTAGTCCAAACCAAGCTGTTTCTAGCCGGATTCGAACCACAAACCTCGGCAGGTCGAGAGTAATGCGCAAGCGCACTGAGGATAGATGCATATGCAATTGTAGTTTCCATTGAGCCATTGTAACTAATTGAGACAAGACGTCGTGGATATGGCTTTTATAGGCTATGTTACGCAGGTGGGAAGTAACGAAGTAAAAACTGTCAGTACGAAGTCTTGTGAATACAACTCCAATTTCTACGACTGTGAACACGAAATGAAGTTTGTGAGGAGAAAAGGGTTGAAATTACATCACGTAGGTCCCAGGCAGGTGACAGGCACCACTCTGGTTACTTCTTATACGCCGTGTCGTCATCCGCGGAGGTTGAAAAAGTAACGAGCGTCTTTTGACAGTGTAAGGAACAGAAAGTACAAAACTGTGGTTTTAAATGTAGAGAGTAAAAGTAGAAAGTATTTTTACTTCGTTACTTCCCACCTGTGTATCCACGACGTCCTGTCTCAAATAGTCACAATGGCTAAGTGGAAACTAAAGTTGCGTGTGCATCTAACCTCAGTGCGCTTGCGCATTGCTCTCGACCTGCGGAGGTTTGTGGTTCGATTCCGGCTTGAAAACAGCTTGGTTTCGGACTAAGGCTCATTTCGGTTGGCGATGAGTCCGCAATTCCCTCAATCATTGATTAATAAACCTGACGACCACAATATAAAAAATCTAGCCCCTCGGGGTTAGCAGTTTTTGCCTTGGACACCATAACTTTCTTTTTGATTGACACGAGGAGCTTTCCAGTCTTTTATTTGTGTCAATATAGATGCTTCAAGTGACTTAAACGTAGCCTTCTAAGGAAGGCTCTCACTGGACACTCGTCAGAAGAAGGTAATAACAATGACAGATGATATTACAAGTGGCATAATAACAAGATAACAATAACAGGAAGTCAACTCGGTGGATCAGTGATAGCACCTTAACAGCCTGACATTTATCTCACCTTCAGCTCTCACTGTATGTCAGGTTCAAAGTTTCCACTGTGCTCAAATACCTCAGCGTGTTTCACATTAAACACAACAATAATAACATATACAGAGTTATATGAGGAATGTGTCAACTTTTTTTTGTCTCGCCTCGACTTGAATAACAAGCAATCATCCGTGACACCTGTAAGCAGGCTGCACTGACTACAGCCCTTTAGACCACACTGCATATCACATTCAATAATAATAATGAACAGAGACAGAACATGACATATACTGCTGTCTGCCACAGTGTCTCCCTGATGTGTAAATCCAAAGGCCTTCATGCAGTGATTTTCATATGTTAGGAACTGTGCAGACTGCCAGACTCCTTGTGTTAACATGTATAGTTTTTTTTCGTACTGAACAATAATTAGAGGCAGAAATACGAATAGATGTCTGTGGGAAAATGAGCTTATTATAAGCAATCTGTAAGAAACAGATATGTTATATTCAGTTATGTACAGTGTTGAAGAAGACAATTCAAACTGTTCACAATACGAATAAGATGATTACACAAACTCCTATTTATTTATTTATTCATTCATTCATTCATTCATTCATGTGCCCCTTTAAATGTGGGGTGTGCTCAGTTGGTCGTCCGGACCGGATGCCCTCTCTTTACCCCCCGACACCCCCGTGGAGAGTGCGCAGTGCCGGGCAGCAGCAGCAGCAGCAGCAGCCGCCGTCGACGCATCATCGCACGTATTTTACGCACAGTGGATGAACGGAGGCAGAGACCCGGTCGAAGATGATGCTCACACCGGCTCAGACGGGCTTTCTGCCGGGCTTCATCCATCAGGTCGCGGGGGTTTGGTCGCCGGTACTGGTGTAAGATGCACTGGATCGGACCGGGTGTGCTGGTCCGGCCTAGCTGAGCTCGGCTGCTGCTGCTCGCCGTCGCCTCTCCCATTTCTCTTCTAGGACTTTTTTTTTTTTTATTCTATCTTTATTATTTCCAGGTCAGAATCTCAGTTTCCTGTGCGGCTTGTTTGTACTAAAAATGGCCGGAGATGGCGGCGCTCTGAAGGATATCAATGAGATTAAATCCCAGTTCCGGACCAGAGAGGGCTTCTACAAGCTGCTCACCCTCTCGGACTCGCAGCAGCGGGGCGGGCTGCCGCGGGGTCCGTCCGCCGGAGCCACGCTGGGCCCAGGGGCCGGACCCGGTCCGATACCCGGCGGAGGGGTCGGGCTGCTGCAGGGGCCCGGGGCTGCCGCCGCCGCCGCTGCAGCCGCCGCCGCCTCCTCCTCCTCCAATGCCGCAGCCAACTCCTCTCCGGCGGGCTTCCTGCCGCCGGTCCGGGTCTCCATGGTCAAACTGCAGCCCGAAGACCCGAGCGAGGAGTCGGAGCGGGTCTGCTTCAACATCGGCCGGGAGCTGTATTTCTACACGTACACCAACATCAAGAAGGTGAGCCTGCTCCTCCTCCTCCTCCTGCTGCCGGCCGGAGTGACAGATCGGACTGTCAGGGTTTAGCCTAGCCTAGCCTAGCCTAGCATGCTAGCTGCACAGCTAAATGTGATGCCGTTATCTCGCGTTTCGTCATCCTGTCAACCTGAGTCTCTCTGGGTGTTCAGAGCTGCACAGAACAGAATCACATCACATTATATGGTGCTCTGTGGTGTAAAGATGGAGCAGGAGCAGACAGGTGGAGCTGCATCCACTGATGGAGCTGCATCCACTGGTGGAGCAGGAGCAGACTGGTGGAGCAGCATCCACTGATGGAGCTGCATCCACTGGTGGAGCAGGAGCAGACAGGTGGAGCTGCATCCACTGGTGGAGCTGCATCCACTGATGGAGCAGGAGCAGACTGGTGGAGCAGCATCCACTGATGGAGCTGCATCCACTGGTGGAGCATCACCAGTGTTACTACACCAGCAGGAAACAGCTGACAGCTCTCCATTCACTGCATGTTTTATTGGCACCATGTGAACTGAGGGCTGCTTCTCTGTTAGTATGAGTGATCAGCAGACCTCAGATCAGTCTCTCTCTCTCTCTCTCTTTGTCTGGAGCTGCTGTGTGTCTGCAAGGTGAATCAGTTCCCAGCAGGATGTGTTCAAGATACTGTTGATTTTTTCATCGGTCAGTGTGCATCGCCACATGTCTCTGTGTCTCTCTGTGAACAGTCAGACGTCGTTGTGAAAATGCTGCTGTTCACTTCACAGATCCAACATTTGATTTGTGCCTAAAAGAAGGAGCTGTGTCCGCGTTTGTCCTCCAGCTTCTCCTCACTGAGCTTGTTTTTAGCACTGCTAGCATGCACCACTGAATACTTAGAGGTCTGCACCGCTCGCTCCTTAATGAGGAATGCTAATTACCCATTTAGGAGGAGCTGGAGGACAAATGTAAGAAGCCTCTCCTCCTCTAACATCCACGGATCAATGAGGGAAACTGTGAGTCACAGACGCACCTTCAGATGAAATGTTTTCTATCATCTGAGTCATAATAAGTTGGATCCACATGTACGGTAAATGTGGTCAGTTTGCCAGGAGTGATGTCGGCGGCTCATCTGCTGCGGTTTTCATCGAGTCGCGTGATTTCTGCAGGAAATCACATGTTTGTATTCACATGCAAGTGACAGACAAACAGCAGGTTGAAGACACATCGTCGTCAGAAGAGTGAGCAGTCAGTCCGTGTGTGAGCTCAGGCAGCAGAACACAAAGTAATTTATACGACTTTACATCCTTCTTTATGTCGTGGAGGAGATGATTGAACGATGTCACGGCGAAAGGACGATGAAACCATCTCTCGCTGTGCTGTTTCGTCTGCCACCAAATCTCCTGGGGAAATGTAGGCTGACTGCTGATCCAGCCTGCTGCCATTTCTGACTCCATTACAGACCGAGTGAATGAACGCACTCGTGTTGTTGTCCGGTGTTGTCGGTAGCTGCTTCTCAGAGGGGAACTGAAAGCAGCCCGAGTGAATTCAGACGATAATGCCACCTAGAAACACTCAGGGAGGGAAGCTGCTGCACCTTAAAGCTGCCTGCTGCCAACACAGAGGGAGATGTAGGTAGAATTCATCTTGCGGTACATTTACTGAACGTAGAATCTGTAGGCAAGCGGTTCTGATTCTGATGCGCTGATCCGATTCTTCCTCTCTTGATGCCAAAACTTAAGATATTTTCCAGCAGCAGGTCGGTAGAGATCTGATGTCCGGCACAAGATGTTGTTGTGTACCAGCCAGAACGTTTGACTCAGATTCGGACAACGTCATTGATCCCATGAAGTCCGATCCATTTACACTTTACCCAGAACATGCATACAACTCCAGAACTCACAGGCAGGATGGGAACGTGTCAGAGGCAGCAGATCAGTGAACAGACAGAAGATCAATACAAGGAAAACAAAAAGAAAGAGCAGAAATGAATGAAAGCATTTATGAGGAAACACTGAATCTTATAATGTCATTGATAAAGACATGTTGATCGGTCACATCTGGTAGATGCACGATCTGTTTAATAAGTTCTGCAGTGGAGCTGATTATTGATCTTAAAGAGCAATTTGTAAGATGAGGCCAGGTCTGCTAGCATGCTAACCAGCTAGCTCCGTCCTGTGCTGCCTCGTGATGTCACTTCGTACCTGAGAGGTGTTCAAGCAGCTTTACACCTCATCTCAAAGCTTTTAGTGCAATGAATTAATAAAATAAACTAACAAAATGTCAAGAAAGGAAATACTCCGTACAGTAAAATACAACCACGCACCATCTGAGTTTAAGTTCCTCTCTTTTCCTGGACTAAGACGAGCTGAACGGCCTCGTTAACTCATTCGTCACTCGTTCGTTTTTCCACGATCACGTCTGTGAAGTGAAATATTCTGACTCCACACCCCGTTTTCGCCTCCTGCTGATGTCCACCTCTGTCTCTCTCTGCCTCCTGCTGTGACTTCATGCTCGCTGAGTTTTACCTTTTGAATTCTGACCATATTTTACAAATCACACCTTTTTGAAGCCTTCCAGACGTTATTCTCTGATGTAGATGTGTAAAATAGATTTTTGGGGGTTCCTGCTGACTAAAACTCCCAGTAAGCAAAAACTAAAACATGTTAACTAGTTTGAAAGTGTCTTTTTTTTTAGTCATGACAGTGTAACAACAGTATTGCCGTGATTGCTGAGTGCGTACAGGTGATGTTTGGATGGAGCAGGTGTGACACGGACTCAGTAAACGACTTGTGTTGGTTGCAACACGAACACATTTCAATTTCTTTTTAATCCAACATCGCGCCCTTGGATCGTTTTCGAACGAGACTCGCATTTCATTTTTTTTTCCCTCTCCAACACAGTCTGCTTTTACACCCAGAGGTCGAGGCGTCTCTTCATATGCAAATCGTTAATCATTGCTAACAGTGTTGCCTCGTCTTCTTCTCCTTCACCTGTTGACTTCCAACATTTCCTAGAATGCTTTCCTCTCGTGAAACGTCCCTGTAGAAATCACCGCCTGCACACAACAACTCTCTAAACCAAGACAAAATCTGCATGCATCAATGTTCTTTGTATTCCTCCTGAACAGTGTGTGCATGCTTGATTTGACAGACTGCTGGCAGCTCATGTAAACTATCAAATGTGTTTTTACATGCAGAACAAAACACTTCTGTGAACGAGAGGAATAATGAGTGAAAGCAACTCTTCCTCAGTGTTCAAAGGGACATGAACACTTGTGAGCTCGTCCTGTTTTGATCTCGGTAATTGCAGGTCCTTCGTCGGTAAATTGTGTTTTATTTGTCACGATGAATATGTTCTTTGTGTTTTATTAGCATTATTGTGTGTGAGAGAGATCAGGTGTGACCTTTCAGTTTGAAACATAGAACAAAAACATGAGCAAGTCTGTCTCCAGTGTAGAAATGCTCCTGCAGCCATGTTGCTTTCTGGTCTTTTGTGGCCGCTGCTGGTGCCTCCTCATCTCCTCATCTCCTCATCTCCTCATCTCCTCTCTCCTCCGTTCTCCTGCCCTGGAAATAGATCTCAGTGTGCCGTATTGACGGATGTCTAAATTCCTTAAATGTGAGAGGAGGCTCGCTGGAGGAGCTGCGAGCGAGGATGCACAGGTGTACCCTTTGCAAATGTCATTTTTACCCCTGTGACCTGTAAGAGGCGTGACAGACGGCTTGAATATGCAAACTCTGCTCGTCGCCGTTTGCGTAGCGCCATCTCACCTCGATGTCACCTTTGTCACATTGTGCCGTGTTTTGAATTAGATTCAAAGTAAATACTAAGTTGTCGTGACGCTGTTTCTGAAAGGCTCTGAAGTCTGGGCGTCTCTTTTTGTTGAATGCCTGTTGCCTCGACTCTTCTCTCCTCTCGTGGCGAGGAGAGGAGGAAGGAACCGACGAAGTACAGAATGAGAAATGAAAAGAGGGGACAATCTTGTTTGATGGATTTCTCCCTGAATGACTGTTGAATGTCAGCTCGCAAAGAAACCCATTCTCCTCTATTCTGAAACCAGAAAGTGATGCTCACCATTGATCTTTTGTACGGATGAAAAATGTTGTATTTTTCCAGCAGACTCTGATACGGCTGCCGTGGAAATATCTCACTGTGACTTTTTTGTCAACCCGAGCTTGGCGATCATTTGTCAAAAGAATAAAAACATATCACCGAATAATAAATGGGCCCAGAAATGTGAGATATATTGCCGGCAGATGTTTGTGATACTGTGAATAGTTTTAGCGAGTCTTGCTTTCAAATCCGTCCTGCGGGACGAACGACTGACCCCCCCAAAGAACCTCAGAACGTCCCTGAAACTTCACTCTTCCTGGTTGATGATTTGTTTTGTACCGTGGTTCTCTGTCTGCAGGCTGTAGACCTCAGCAAGCCGATAGACAAGAGAATCTACAAAGGGACTCAGCCGACGTGTCACGACTTCAACCAGTACTCCGCCACAGCCGAGAGTGTCGCTCTCATCGTGGGTTTCTCGGCCGGACAGGTCCAGTATCTCGACCCCATCAAGAAGGAAACCAGTAAACTCTTCAATGAGGAGGTATTATATTTCACTCTGTTGGTCTTTGTCTTCCTCTGTGTTTTGGGGAAATTGTCCGGGGATTAAACCCTCTTATAATACATCACAAGTAATTTGTCATTGTTGTATCGATTTCTATGCCCCAGTTTGGATGCTGCGATGTAGCCATGAAATTCAGACCTTGTCCTCGGCGTTCTGCTTTGTTGTTCTCACATTCCTACAATGCGTCTTCTGAACTGCCTCTCTCTGTTTAATGAGATTCTCTTTAATGGGATTCCCAATTGAATTTAGGAGATTGGGGGGGTGCATGTGCGCACTGCTGCATGCTGACTTTGTGTTTGTGTGTCTCCCGAATCCGTTCACCTCGCTGGGATTTGCCTCTCTAAGTCTCTTTCTTTCCTGGTTTTCTCTCTCCGCCGCCGCCAAACTGTCTCTGCTGCAGCCTGGCTCTTAATCTCTACAGACCCTCTCTTTTTTCCCAAGCTTCCTTCATGTGTGCACTTGTATCAGTAGTACATATTTAGTGTTTTTAGATCACCCACTTTGCTAGCAGTGCGGTGATATTATATAGCGTCCACACAAAAGCACAACAGAATCTAAAAATCAAACTACTTGTAGATCTGTATCTTTACTTTTTCTCTGATCCATTCTCTCAACCTCTTCCACCATTTCTTCTCCCCTATTCTCATCAAAATCTCTCTCTTTTCCTTCTCCTTCGGTTCACTTCCTCCTCCCTGTTTTCCAGAGGTTGATAGACAAATCCAAGGTGACGTGCCTGAAATGGCTTCCCAAGTCGGAGAACCTGTTCCTGGCCTCCCACGCCAGCGGACACCTCTACCTCTACAACGTGGACCACCCGTGTGGCACCACGGCCCCGCAGTACTCTCTCCTGCGGCAGGGTGAAGGTTTCGCCGTCTACGCCTGCAAAACCAAGACACCCCGCAACCCCTTGTTACGATGGGCCGTGGGCGAGGGAGGCCTCAACGAGTTTGCGTTTTCACCGGATGGTGTGCACGTCGCATGTGTGGGCCAGGACGGCTGCCTGCGTGTCTTCCACTTTGACTCGATGGAGCTGCAGGGGGTGATGAAGAGCTACTTTGGCGGGCTGCTGTGCGTGTCGTGGAGCCCTGATGGGAAATATCTCGCCACAGGTGGAGAGGACGATCTGGTTACTGTCTGGTCGTTTGCAGAAAGCCGCGTGGTTGCGAGAGGTCACGGCCACAAGTCCTGGGTCAATGTGGTGGCATTCGACCCCTTCACGACTTCCCTGGAAGATGAAGAGCCTATGGAGCTGAGCGGCAGCGAGGAGGACCTCCACCAGGGGGCCCCAAATAACTCCATGCATTTCGGCCGGGTCCGAACAAGCAGCACGTTGTCGCGTCTTTCTCGCCACAGCTCTAAAGGTGGCGGCTCGGCAGCAGTCACATACCGGTTCGGCTCAGTGGGGCAGGACACTCAGTTCTGTCTGTGGGACCTGACGGATGACGTGTTGTACCCGCGCCTGCCGCTGTCCCGTGCCTTTACTAACACTTTTGGACCCTCGCTGTCCAACTCTGGCAGCGGCGGGGTCAACAGCACTACAGTCGGGGGAGGAAGTGGAGGGGTTGAGGGGCACCATCACCCGCCTAACACTAACACCGGCACCTCCAACCCGCCAACGCTTCCCTTACCGCTTCCTCGCTCCCTTTCTCGCTCCAACTCTCTGCCCCACCCCGCTGTGGCAAACGCCTCCAAGGGCCCGGGTGCCTCGGAGGGCGGCGGGGGAGGAACGGGAGGGGGAGGGAGCAGCAACGCAGGAAACAGCACCCCTTTCAGCATCGGTCGCTTTGCCACGTTGTCACTCCAGGAGCGCAAGTCGGACAAGTCCGGTTGTAGCAGCGGGGTGGAGAAGGAGCACAAGAGGTACCACAGCCTGGGCAACATCAGCAAGAGCAACGACAAGATCAATGTAGCGCCGAGGAGCAACCGGCTGGACGCTGCCAAGGTCCTGGGCACCACGCTGTGCCCACGCATGCACGAGGTGCCGCTGCTGGAGCCGCTGGTGTGCAAGAAGATCGCCCACGAGAGGCTGACGGTGCTGGTGTTCATGGACGACTGCATCATCACGGCCTGCCAGGAGGGGCTCATCTGCACCTGGGCACGGCCGGGGAAGGCGGTACGTCTTATATTAACTCTTCATAGGAACAATGTTAGATTACAGTCAATACTTTTACTACAACTTACAATTATTTTCTTTTGATACGTTGATTTTTCATTTAGTCGAAAGTCCCAAGGTGATGGTCAATTGTTAAAGAGATATTCCGGTGTAAGTTTAATCCATGGTCTAAATCACCGTGAAACTGTGTTAGACTCCCTCTCGAGAGATCAAGTTAGCAGACCGCTAATTTACGGAGTTTTATCAACCTCAGAAACGACCGCACGACAACAATGCACTGCAGTAAATGGATCCAAATATAAACCGCCACCAAAAAGCCACAAATAATGCTCAGAACAGCACCAAACTTCAGCAACAGTACAAATAGGGTCTCAGCACATAGTCCGGGGCATCTAACCTCCGCTAGCTTAGCTGGATTTCTACTGTGAAGCTAAAAACAGATTTCAACTCTCCTCCATCAGCTTCCGGGTCGGGGAAGTCCCGACGCGACGATTACCGAGTGCGGTTAGAAATGCTCAATTCCGTTCTTTTCCCTGTCCGCTCTACATAATAACTGTTATAAACTGGCAGGTAAGACACATATGAACTTTGATTGCTTTTCCATGGAGTCATAATCATACATTTTCATCCATGAGCCGCGGAACTCTACTGCACTCGGTAATCGACTCGTCGGGACTTCCCGTCAACAGGAAGCTGCTGCAGAAGAGTGGTAAATTTAGTCAGCTTTTCAGTAGAAATCCAGCTAAGCTAGCGGAGGTTAGATGCCCCGGACTATGTGCTGAGACCCTATTTGTACTGTTGCTGAAGTTTGGTGCTGTTCTGAGCATTATTTGTGGCTTTTTGGTGGCGGTTTATATTTGGATCCATTTACTGCAGTGTATTGTTGTCGTGCGGTCGTTTCTGAGGTTGATAAAACTCCGTAAATTAGCGGTCTGCTAACGTGATCTCTGGAGAGGGAGTCTAACACAGTTTCACCGTGATTTAGACCATGGATTAAACTTACACCGGAATATCCCTTTAATTAGGTTTTATCCAATTTGTGTCTGTTTTGCCAGTGAAGCTATGAACTTTTGTAAGTTTGTAAGTTCACTGTGATATCAGAGAACAAGTTTGTTTTCCTCACAGGTCAGTCAACAGCTTGTTGACTAGATTTTTTTACCTGGTGGATATTTCAGGCTGCACTTTTCAAAGACTATGACTCAACAGCTGGAGATGATTTCACCTGTTCTCCTGGGCAACAGTTGGCTGTTTTTATCTTCCTGCACTTTAAAGTGGAGCGCAGATCTTCTTGGTCTGAATGTTTTTAGTGTCTAAACTTTCTTTTATGTTTTGTCTTTCTGTTCAGAACTTGACAGCACAGAACGGGAACTCTCCGAGTGGCACAGTGGTATAGCTGGAGGAGAAGCTTTGCACTCATCCCTCCCTCCATCTCCTCCTCGTCTTCCCTCTGTCCAACTGCGTTTCTACTGATCGTCAAATGTCACGTTAGGGGCCGACAACCAGAGACCGCACCCCACCTACCACTGCAGTATTAAACCCTCAGTATTACTCTCTGTACTTGCCATGACCCAAACCCTGTTCCTTAATGGTTTCACTCCCGCAGCTGCCAGTTTGATGGGAAACACTTCCTGAATCTTTGACACGTGCAGTATGAAACTAACACGAAGTCTTCAGACTGACTTAGGGTAGTTAGCCTGTAGCTCAGCACATGCTGGGTTCTTGTTTACAATACATGTGATGTGGCCAAAAGTATGTGGACACTCCTTTGATCTGGGCTTGTTTTTCTTTGTTTGGGTGAGACCAGTGTGTTCCAGTGAAGAGAAGTCTTAATACCACAGCATACATAACATATTTTAGACATTAGCGTTCCTTCATTCAGCCTTTCCTGTTTCAACATGGCGATGCCACCGTGCACAAAGGCAGGCTCGTAAAGAAATGGTTTTCCCAGTCTTGGTGGAGGAACTTAACACCGACTGAGAGCTTTAACTGGTCGCAAGCGGCGCCGCGTAACGTGGTGCGCCATTTTCAGCCCAACACCCCCGTATCTATTGTCCTGTTACAGCCTATCCAAACGAGCAGAGGACTTCTTTGGTTTTGGAATAACAAGATTTAGAATGTGTCCACACACCTTTGGCCTGTTATGTATTTAAACTTGAACCATGGCTCTGAGCTGCTACTATTTTAGTGTTTTGTTCAAATTTCAAATTTCATGACTAAGTTGTTCGATCTGAGTCTGCAGATCAACTGATTTTACAACTATTTTTTGCACATCAAGTACAAAGATGAAGTCTTAACATGAGTAAGAAATCTTAAATGTCTGATTCCTGATGTTTTGATGGCGGTCAGCAGTAGAGCAACACCACACCGTCTTCAGGGAGAGTTTCCCACCTCCTGCCACTGTGGGAGTAAAGTTTCCTCCCAGTTCTTCGGCCCTCTGCCTTCACGTTACCCGCCTGTGACTCTCTGCAGAAAGACTGCGTCGAACAGATTGTTTATCCCTTCATTCTGCAGCCCTGAAGGAGCGAACAGCAGGCCACACTTCATTCGTCCTTCACCCGATCTCCTCCTCCTCTTTCCCCTTCATGCAAAAGACACTGCAAAAGCCACGGCCATTGTATTTAAGTTATTTATTTTATCACAAGACTGTGTAGTTATTTATAATGTACATACTGAAAATACTCTATAAATACAAAAAGGACGAACATGTATGGAAATAATGACTTGGCAGCGAGGAAGTGAAGAAAAAACAGGAAAGATGAAGAATATTAATATATGAAGATCCTTCTATTGTACATAGCAACCACAGTTAAAAAATGAATGTCTGCTGTTTTAGGGAACTTGAAGATGTCAATGTGTTTTTATTTCGCGTGATAGAGTTTCTCCAGTTTGTCCCCGAGAGCGAGCTGCGTTTAATCTCGTCGGCTGAAGCGCAAACATTTCGGGTTCAGTGTGACTTTGTAGAGGGACCGGCCCGAGTCGAGCACAGAGAGCAAATATTCAGAGCAGCTGCTCGGCTGAAAATCTTCGGCTGACTGTCCGAATGAAACGGTTCTGAATCATCCGAATCCTCCTGAACATCATACGTGGACAAACAGCGTCTTAATGAATAACTTGCTCACGAACAAACACACACTCTTGCACATTCCGAACGTCCAACTGCTCGCTCACACACACACACACACACACACACAATCCCCTGATGGTGTAGCATCATATTTACTGTGTCTTGGACTCCATTCCTGTTGCACCTGAATTGCCTCTTGCAAGAATTTGCACATACAATAAACCCACCGTCCATCCTGAGCTGCCGTGAGAGACGAGAGGTGTTTTTGTCTTGTTTCTTCTGACCTCACAGCTCCCATAGATGGAGCTGCGACTAACGATTATTTTTTCGCGATTAATCGATGAGCTGTAAAAAAAGAAAAGGAGATCAGTGTTTCCACGAGTCCAAGATGGCGTCCACAGATGTTTTGTTTTGTCCACAACCAAAAGATATTCAGCTTACTGTCATAACGGGGGAAGGAAATAAGAAAATATCCACATTAAAGATTAATCGATCAGCAATTAGTAATCTTATCATCGTTAACAGTGGATCCATTACATGTTGCAGCTCTACCCACAACTCCACTGTTCATTTGATATTTTTGGTCCAGAGGATTTAACAGGTGTTCATCAGAAAATGAGTTCATGTCATGATTTGAATTTTCTCCCTTGTGATTTTGATTCTGCTCACTGATTCTGGTGCTCGTTGGATCTTTGTTCAGATTCTGGTCACATCTAACAAAACTAAAACACGCTGCAGACAGAAACCACCTTTTGTTGTTGCAGATTTGGGCTTCCTGCCAAAATGTTTCTTGTGATTTTTGTATTTATTTTATTTTATCAGTTTACTGTTTTACGTGCAGAGATGAACAGATTTTGAGGCATCATCAACAACGAGAGGAGACGTTTGCTGCGTGACGTGTCTCATCTTCGACAGACTTCCTGATTATCAGGCTGAATGTCCCGTCTGACTTCCGCTGCATTATTCATTCTGACATTATGTTCATTCATCTGATTTCTGTTTGTTATTTTGCTCTCAGCACCAAAGCTTCAGAAACAGTTCGAGCACTTCGTGTTTCTCATGTCTGTCCCAGTTAATGAGTTGTCAGAACAGATGTCTTAAACTGAAAACAAAGAACTTTTGGATGGACGTGTTGTTCGGAGGAAACATACTGACTTTTAATCCAGCGCTCAGATTATAATTTTTGACAGTATTTTGGTTCATGACCCACAAAAAGTTTCGACTTTCTGACTGTTTACTGCTACTGGGCAAATGTTAGCATGCTAACATGCTAAGCTAAGGTGATGCACAGGATAAACGTTAATTTTCCGATATGCAAGAATTCTAAAACTTCATTCAAAAATTTGCTTCAATTCAACAGAATGTGAAGAATGAACAGTTTTGACATTATTTGTGAGACATTTCTGTATCGTGTTGCAGAGATAGCTATTGAAGTTAGCATGCTAACGTGCAGCTGTGATGATGTCACCCGTCTGATCTCCTTATTTGTGGACATGTTTATATCTCGACGTCCCGACTCTGAAACAGGAAGTTGAACCTTTCCCGCCTGCACAGCTCTGAAACGGATTTGAATTCAGTACAATTTCTTGATACTCAACTAGTCGGTGCCAAACTATTTATTTCCAAACAATCAACCAGAGAGATGTTGGTGAGGTGTTCCTGAACACATCTGTCTCTTTCTTTTTACATAGCTCTTATTTGGGTTGAAAACTCTCAGAGCAGGAGGAAGCCGGCAGTATTTCTATCAGCATTTTTTTTTTTTGCTTTTTCTTTTTCAGCGAGTTCTCCAGTTACCTGTCTGACGTTTCATCCTATAAATAGCAGAACAACTTCCAGGACTGCAGGAGCCAAGGTTGTGCCCTTGGAGCCACAGACAGACAAACCAGCAGGTTCCTGGCTCCGTGTTCGAGCCGGCGTGACGGCGTTGTTGCAGCCCCTGTGTACACGTCCGCGTTGCCGTGGCAACAGCATGTCGACTGAGCGCGTCTTGAGCGAGCTCTGGGTTCAAACTCAGCTTTGAGGCTTTAAATGAACGCTTCATCACGAGGTCTGCTCTCTTTGGATGGATTATAATTCTGTCTAATATGAAGATGAAGTAAAGCGTAGATCAGCTCTCTCCTGAGACAGACGCTTTAATTTCTCCAGACAGGTTGTGCAGCTAAAAGTGTTGATGAGTCTAGTGTTTGAGTTCAGTCGGATGTCGTTGTTGGTCTCACAGGTCCTGTTCACACCTTCACGTTGAAATTGATTGGCTCATTAGTTGACATCGTAATAACGGGTGTGAATCCACCTGGTTTAATGTCTCAGGCCAAATCCTGGTGGTCACAAGTGCTTTTGTCCACATCTGTGGTGTGAGAATGCAAATGTGTTTCTGACTGCAAGTCATTAGTATTCACACAGCATGCAAAGCCCCAAAACTCAGCGTGTGTTCCAAGTGAGTTCTCTTCTTCTCTTCTCTTTACATCCTCATTTCTCACTTTCTTTCTTTCTTTTGTTTTTCCAATACGCATGTGAGTGTGTTTGTGTTTCCTCTGTTCATCAATGAGCTCAGGTCTTAACATTTTTAATGAAAAGTGAGTTGAGAATCAGAAATCAGATCACCAGAAGTCTTACAAGATCGAGACATATTCTAATGTAGGTGTCCAACAAGTCTCACACCGTCTTTATTAAAACCAGGTGTGAAGAAAAAATATTGTAGTTAACTGACATAAAAACTAACTTTAAAAATATTATAACTAAAATATAGGAAATGTTTGTAGTTTGAGTCTTGAATTTGGGTTATGAGTCCACATGTTTCTTGAGATATTCTGACAGCTGCCTTCACAAACTGTTGTGATTTATTGTAATTCATGTTCTCAACTTCTTAAATCTTGCCCCTTACAAATATAATCACATAGGTATAATAAAAACTAAACTAAAACTGAACATTTTTAAACAATTAAAACATAAAATGAAGCCAGAAAACCCATGTGGGAAACTAAACTGAGTTAAGATAAATAAAAAATGTAAAATACAAAACTATAACTAACTTACTGTGTTTCTCTTCTGTGTGTTTTTGGTTTGTCGAGACACAAAACACTTGAATCGCGATGCGCGAGCTGTCAGGACGACTTTAACAAGACGGAAACATTTAATTGTGTGAACTTGTGAAAACAAACAAGCCAACTAACTATGAAGATAAATACTGGACTGGACATTATTTTAATATTTCTCTTGTTGACTTGTGTATTCAGGCACCAGAAAAACAAAAGAGGAGAATAATGATGACTCTGCTTCTGAAGTGAGGAAAAGTCTGGATACAGTATTAATTTAACTTTTCAGAGAGAAAAGAAATCTCCCACATTATGTATTTGTTTTGTTTTTGATCTACATCGTCTCCCTTCACGCTTCCACTCAGATGTTTTTACGTCTGATAAACAAATGTTGCTGTCGGTCTTCAAAGTCTAACAAACAAGAATCAACTTAACAAATGTTCATTAAACACCATCCTGCTTAGAAATGACAGAAATCCTACTTGAACACTCGTTAATCAAGATTCAGGACTGACTTTATCTTTGTTTGTATTTCATGCTACATCTGATAATTCACCTCTCGCCTCAGAAACAAACAGCGTTGAGTCAAACGAGACAAAAAACGTGAGCCGATAAAGATTAAAACACAAGTTAGGATGCAACAGTTCACGGAAAGTTTTCCTCTTAAATCCTTAAAACTTTCAGTCTGACGGGAACAAACATCTCATTCATGTTTATTTTGACATTTCAGGCTGAATCAAGCAACACTTTTTGTTTCAGGTTGTTTGTTTTATATCTCTGCGTGTATAAAATATGCATCATCTATATCACCATACAGCTACCCGACACACACACACACACACACACACACACGGCGTCACACACGCTTTCACACACTTTATGCCTGTTCTGGTGGAAGTTATAACAGCAGAATGACGTCACTGTATCCAGTTTGTATATGGAGACCTGTTATTAAAACGTTAAACCTGAAACTGTCCTGTGTCGTGTGTTGATGACGATTATTTATTAGTTTCAGTTATGAGATGGTGCTTTGAATATTGTTTATAAAGGAAGCAATTCATTCTAGTGAATAACGATTATAGAATATACATGACAAAAAATGTAAACAACATACAGTGTTCAGTGTGTGGCCATATAGACGTGATGTCACGGTATAGTAAACTAAGTCTAGATTATTTTGAACCACATTAATTTGAATTTATTTAAAACATTTTGATCAGTGTAGAAATGCTCAAATAAAAGGTTATTGAGTATTAGTATAACTGAACGTCACTCACTTCTATCCTGGTATTTAAAATGAACATATCAGTTTTTGTTTTTTTTTTTTACATGTTTTAAGTCATATAAATGTTATATTAGACTATTTTAGAAACTATGCTGAAAGTCTTTATTTATTTTTCGACTGTCCCATGTATCTACTGGTTTCCATTAGTTTCCATGTGGTGTAAAAAATGATTTAAAAGACTCTTGAAAAATTGTTTAAGTTGTCAAACATCAGGTTAAAGTTAATTTAAATCAAAGTTATGGTAATGGTAATTTTCTTTTGACTCAGTACAAAGAGCTGCCAGTTGTTTAGAAAAATACAAATCAGAGTTGCTGTTTTATTTCAGGTTTGAAATCAGAAAACAGAACTTCTCCTCAGAGGTGGCTGAGAGGCTGCAGGCTCTCATGCTGGCCGACAGAGGGCGCCACAGACCAGCACAGTCAGTTTCTCTGCCTGTTTCATCTCAGGAGGAAGAAAATGATCCTTCACCCAAAAAACACCCAAAAAACACTGGAGGTGGTCGACGTGACGAGGGCGTGTCCTCCGAACGCTCACCGTGGGCGTGTCCAACTGCGTCACGTCAGAGACAGTCACAAACACCGGAAATGTGTAGTTATCATAAAATAAAAGCACTGTCAGGAAATAAATTTATATTATGGTCTGTGTTGGCGCCTCCTAAAATTTGAGCATACTTGATGTTATTTTGGATAAACGACTTAAACAGTTGATCGGTTATCATTTGCTGTCGATAGATTACTGTTCTTAGATTAATTAATTGCTTATGATACAATAAAAACAAAATAATCAGATGTATGGTTTTCTTGACCAGGGAGAAAGTAAAGGAAAAGAAAAAGAAAAAAGGTTTTAAGGTTTTACACCTAATGTGATTATTAATGCTACAGCCACTTCATATTTTTATTTTCTAACACTGTTGTTAATTTTAATCAGTCAATTCTTTATTGTTCCGTTCCGTTCCGTTTTCTTTCCGCTTTTCCGTCAGGGTCGCGGGGATGTTACCACTTTATCGCTCCTTTTTCAAGGGGATTGCGGGGTTACTGGGGCCAAATTCAATTCTTTATTGTATGAAAAGTTTGAACAGACTAGCGTTTTAAGTGTCACATAACTCAAATGTTTCTCAAATCAAGTCCTCTGTCACATAAAAACGAATACTGGTAATTGTTCTGGATAAATTACTTTAAACTAACAGTTGATTAGTTATCAATTCTTATTGATGGATTACTGTTCATAGACTAATGTTAACAACACACAAGAAGCACTGTTTATCAAATATATGTATGTAATAACAGTGTACAGACAGTTAAACGTGAAGATTGATTTCTCTTTTTACTTGACTACAGTGATTAAAAAAACAACAATGACACTCAATAAAAAACAACAACAGTATAACTCTTAATTAAAAAAACGCAGACAAATAATACAAACAATTTTTAAAACTTAAATCCAAACATAAGGTTAAACATTTGTCTTAGTTATACTAAACTAATCTTTACTTGATTAAAAGTACAGAAGTATTAATGAAGTATGTAAAGTACCCTTCCACGCGTCAGCTGAAAGGAGACCTTTATTTTGAAAACGAACGGAAGCAGCTTTAACCTGACTGGGCTGAGTGTGTGTTGACACGCTGCCAGCATAAACAACCATTAAAAGCAGAGTCGCTGCTGTGTGTCCGCAGACTGAACATGGAGAAGGAAGAGAAAGAGTCGCCCAAACGGTGAGACTGGTTTAATTCACTTAGACAGTTAATGTGTTTTTTTAATCCGAGATGTCTGCTCATTTTGTTCTCTGTACGTTAACTTCCCATAGTTAATGTGCAACATATTGTTTGTGTTTGATTTAGATTCATGGCTCTAGCTTCCCGTTCTGTCTCTAAGTGTCAGTTGTCTGCAGCCTCTCAGATAGTGTTGCAGTGTTGTTATTAAAGCTGCTCAGCCTTTGTTTGTGTTGCTGCTCTGCTTCATGGATTCATATTTCATGTCGGATGATTCAAAATGTCCCGCAGCCACAAACGGCGGGTTAACACGGGGTTTTCAAACGCTGGTCAACATGCTAACAATCGTCCGTTGTCCTCATCCCTATCCTGACCTCCATGACAGCCCGTCGGCCGTTTGTCTGTACTTCATGTCAGTTATTTTGCCGTTACCTCGCTTGAACCGGAAGTCGTCTGTCCGCCATCTTTGCTAGCCATCTCCAATTCTCGTATTTGTGCTAGTTATAGGTTATAGGCCCAAAAATACTTTTTCCCGTAAGCTAACATTGTGTAAGACGCGTCTGTAAATTAGTGGATACATTTTTTTTAGCCTCACAATCCCCGAGAAATGACTCGTTTCACTGTCATTCAGTCCAATAACATTTGGAAAGTCTACAAATGCCGATAGCCATTTCGGTCGGCGGAAGTCTTTAGTGCGCATGCGCTGTGTGGAAGTCCACTGAGCAGTTTTCATAGGAATGAACAATAATAATAATTTATTTAATTTATATAGAGTCTTTCAGGGTACCCAAGGACACTTAACAAAGTGGAACAAACAAAACAAAGAATGAATTGATAAACAAAAAAAAACATATTAGATGAACGAAATAGAAAAGTTGATTGATTTGATGGATCTAGAGCTGAACGTGGCTCTGCTTCGAAACCTGTGTCCACAATTATAGGTCCATGCTTCACCCGGTTCTGACGTTTAAATCAAAACCGAGCTGAGCTGATAAAAACCCGGGTCTACTTCCAGGTTAGTTGGTGTAAGTTACGCATTCCCATTGTATAGATCTTAATGGGTTTAAGTGGGTTTCTGACCAGTGGAAAAGAGGTATCAGTTGGCTGGAGTGAGTCCCAAAAAAAGTGCTGTATCTTTCCCCAAAATGAAGGGAAATCAAGTATCTTAAAATCAAAACTCTCAAGTACAAATACCTCAAAATTGTACCCAGATAAATGTGCTCAGTTACGTTTGAAATGAAATCCAAAATCTCAATCTCAACCTAACTCTGCTCACTTCATGCCAAACTCGTGATTTGTTTTTAAAGTCTGGTTCAGGGACCGCCAGAGGTTCAAGGTCGTCCCCAGCAAAAAAGGAGGGCTAGGTTTTTTTTTCCCACTATTATTAATTTTTTAAAGCAATATTATGTAGAAATTGGCATTTTGTGCTAATTGGCGCCTCCCACAGTTTCTGAGCGCAACTCCACCATCGTAAATAAAAATCCCAACTCTAACAGTTTGTCAGTAGGAGCTAACTATGAGCAAAACTCATTACGCCATAAGACAGAACATAACAAAATATTAGCTCATAGGAAATTCAGTCCAGATATATTGATGTCACCGTTCCTCACATCTGAAATAACCAGATGTGAGGATGTGTGTGTTTATTGAGTGTGTTTGTTGAGTGTTTGTTTGTGTGTGTGTGTGTGTGTGTGTGTGTGTGTGTGTGTGTGTGTGTGTGTGTGTGTGTGTGTGTGGAAGCAGCAGTGCAGTGTGTACAGTCACACGTGTCGACACAGTAAATCCTCTCTGTTTCGACACACTTGGTTTCAGTGAACAATATGTTCCAACCCAAACAGGCCGAGCTACTCACAGTTTATTATACATGTCAACAGGGATATGAGACATCGTGTGTGTGTGTGTGTGTGTGCATGCATGTGTGTAGTCTGGTTTTCCTTCCTTCTTCTACTGTACATTTTGTTTTCCTCTGCTTTTATTTCCTCTCACTCTGGACACACTGACTCTCTCTCTCTATGGTTGAGGACACTTGAGGACATCGTGTTCTGCACTGCTCATTATCCTCAAACGTGCAGGTCACGCACACACACACGCATACACACACACACACACCACACTTCCTGCACAGATTGTAGTGCGTTAAGAAGCTGAAGGCGTGTGTTTATCTGATTGTCTGAGTGTGTTTGCCCTCTCACAGGAATGCTCCTGCTCAAAAGCTGCTGCTTACATTCAGTAACCACAGTTTGTTCCCTCTCTCTCAAACACACACACACTCTAAAACACCCCCACACACACACACACGCACACCTCTGTTTGTTAGAGAGCAGGACACGCTCAGGTTGGTTGATTAGAAATGGTCACAGAACAGTGTGTCCCCTGAAGCTCCTCCCACCCTGCAGACACACAGTGTTGTGACTGTTTGACAGATCTGTAGTTTTATTATTAGCAGCAGCAGTAGTAACACTGTGAGCATGAGCAGAGGCAGATGATTTGTTTGCATTGCCTACCATTTCTATTTAAAAGCAACTACTCCACATATATGTCCATTAACAGTCCAGATATATTTCATATAACCAAACCTGCACAGTGATCAGGCTGCCCGGGCTGCGTCATGTTTGTGCAACAATCATTAATCTAAATAGCTGCAGATGATGACGTTTTTTTGTTTTGTATTTTTTTGTATTAAAAAATACATTATTTATATTTTATTAATCCAGCAGCCAGGCATGTGAAGTTTAAACACACATATATTTCCCCCCAAAAAGCTCATGGCAAATTTAATCCAAAATGGGTATCAAACCAAATCCCTCTGGCTCGAACGCTTGTATGCATATTTCTACATGTGTATCTGAAACTATGGCCGATAAAATCAGGTCACGTTTTTTGTTCCTTCGAGAAATGTCTTGGCTGCAGTGACTCTGTTAGCTGAGTGTGTGTTTGAGTCAAAGCCATACTGTGGGTGAGCTGTAATAAATCTGCTCCCTCTGTGTTTATGTCCTCAGTGGAACACTCTCCGCTGCCTCTTTGTGCTGTGAGAGGTTTACTGTTTTCTCTCCTCGTCACTGAAAACATGTTTCCGTTCACAAACTTCACTAATCCCAGAACAACTATCCCTGCAGCGATCCCGAGCGTCCCAGGTGGATTAACTGTTCACTCTGTCTTACTGAATGAGAGGCTTCAGTCTGGGAGTGTCTCATGTTGGCAGGAACATTGTGTCCTCCCGTCTGACTGCTGACAGACAGAGGGCACACACGGTGGCACCGCTCACTGGTGTTTGATTACACTGTTGTTTCACGGATCCAACATGTGATAATGTTACATCATCTGACAGTAGTAGCAGTCTCTAATCCCTTTTGATTTCTTTATTGTTCTGTTCATTCAGCCTTTACTTAAAGAGGCTCTGTGGATGTTCTGTGTTGGGCTGCACGCTGGTCGTTTGTTTATGTTAACAGGGAACATAAATATGTGTTGTAATTGTTCTGATGGGGCCTCGAGGTCATTTATATGTTGCGCCAGTATAATCTTTAGTCTTTTAGTTTAACAACATTAGAATGACTCTTAAGAGCTGCTACTCTGGATAGCAGATGCTTACCTCCTCTCCTTCTGCAGCCAATCAGAATCCAGTAGTCTCTGGGCTTTTGTATATGTTGGTATGTGACATACTGGACAGCAGCAGTTTGTATTGTGTCATGTGCTGTGTCAGGCTGTCTGGCAGCTGCTGCTTTAAAGTCACAGCTGAGACGTCCTTGTTGATCAGGCGTTTAGCTGCTGTCCTTTTTTCATCTTGTTCTGTGATGTTTGGTTATTTATTTATCTGGAGTCCAGTTTGATGTCTCCGATCTGGAGATCTGCTGGTGATTTAACGATCAGCGGCTTCTGTCTTAGATAACTGCACATGAAAGAGTTTTTATTTTGAAGGTTCAGCCTGATGTCAGTCTGTACTCAAGCTGTTCAATCTCTGTTTACAATCTGATGTGATGCATATAAATCCTGCTTCTGCCTCGTCAGCACGTTTTCCGACTCGGGCCAAAGCGAGAGGGAAGAAAAGACAGCGAGGGAGGGAGGGAGGGAGGGAGGGAGGGAGGATCTGGACAGTTTCCCAGTGGATGAAATAAATAACATTCTGTTCTCTTTACTTTTGGACATTTTGGACATCACCTCTGTTCCCACAAAGAAAAAAAACAAACATGGAGGAATTTGTTCTGAGCTGAACTCTGAAACAGTCAGAGGTCGTTATGTTTGACTGCTGCGGTTCCTGAAAGGGAGTCGGGGTTAGAGATTTTTAGTTTCCAGAAAAAGTTTCCAGACTTTGAGACTCTTAAAGGGCAATCATTTAGGTTGTGGTTGTTGTTGTAAATACATAATCATATATGTCCCTGTAAATCATGTCCTTTGTCCATTCTCTTCCTCCTGTCGGTCCAGTTCGGAGCAGAGGAGGCTGCGTTCTCGTGATGCGGCCAGATGTCGGAGGAGCCAGGAGACGGAGGTGTTTTATGAGCTCGCTCACACTCTGCCGCTCCCTCGCCGAGTGTCCGCCCACCTGGACAAATCTGCCATCATGAGAGTCTCCCTCAGCTTCCTGCAGATGCAGCGCCTCCTCCAACCCGGTAAGAAACCGTCTGACCTGAAGAGTCCACAGTTTTTCTCACTTACTGAGGAATTATTTAAAGTTTTTCGTCTTTGTTTTGTTAATGCAAATTTAGGATGTAGGCCTCAGATTGCCTCTTGTAAATTAAGGAAAACTCTTCAGGAAGAAAACTCACAGATTTGTTTCTTGTTTTTTTTTATATCCAGATGTTTTAAAATGAGCACAGACGTGGCAGACACGCCTCTGTAGTACATAGTGAAAGTCTAACGCGTCTCTTTTGTCCTTTATCTGCATCTCCCCTTTATTAGTGACAGTTTCGATAGTGAAATCAATCAGACATCACAGGCTGCTTAATGGAAAAGCAGCGCGCTCAGATGTGAGAGCAAAGTAACGAACTCATCAATAATAAAAGAGACAAACCAGCTTTTTTTTTCTCAGGCAGCAGAAATGAAAATTGCATCAGGATGTTGAAGTGCTTCTGCTGACAAATGATTCATTAAAGGACATGAGGTTTATTTTACTCAATTTATTGAAAAAAAATGGTAAAATAAAATATGGAGTCAGCGTGTCCAATCAGTGGAAAATTGTGCAGTTCAAAGGTGTCACAAGTAAACTGTCGTCCAGAAATGTTGCATAAAAATAAAGACTTTAAACTACAAGAGATTCAAGTTTCAACCTGTCTAATGTAAACATCACCTGGTTGTGTTTTACTTCAGGTGAGAAACGGGATGAGGAAAAAGCAGAAGAAGAGGAGGAGGAGGAGGAGGATCCAATGGATACTTTCTACCCTGAGGCTCTGGCCGGCTTCATCATGGTGATGACAGAGGAGGGAGACATGATCTACCTGACGGAGAACGTCAGCAAACACATCGGCATCGCACAGGTACGCCAGAATTTCAAAAAGCAGAGAAGAATTGGTTTAAGCCTTCTGATGAAAGTCAGGATGAACATGTCTGAGGTGGCTGGCCCGTCGTTTGGTGCTTGCCGTCTTTTCCTTTTAGCTAAATGTCAACATCCCTCTGGATTAATTGGAGTAGATTCAGATCACCTGCTGTGCAGCTGTGGAGAACAGCTCCTAATTAATGAGTGAGAGAGATTTGATTTCATTCAAGTTGGGAAACTTTAGAGGGACGTTAAGTAAAGAAGCATAATTCAGTTTCATAATCATTGTAGAGGCATTCAAAGAGCCGTTTCTGTTTCTTTAAATAGACTCGCTGTTTTTACTGTAAGCCACCGGGACCATACGTGACCCGTCCTGAGAAACTCGAGCAGAGAGAGTAGCCGTCCCTAAAATCTATTCTGAGCTCTGTTTGAGATCAAGTTTATCACTGGAGCACATCGTTACGATAACTGCATGCCGAGCCGCAGCCTGAAATGAGCTGTCATGCTCTGATTTCCTAACTCCCAACCACTGACCAGCTCTACAGTACACACACAATGACTCAGTTCTGAGAAATAACTTCAGATTTTTCTTTTGTTTCCGACAGTTGGAGCTGCTGGGTCACAGTATTTATGACTTTGTTCATCCGTGTGATCAGGAGGAGCTCAGAGACCTGCTGTCCCCACGTCCAGGTCAGACTCTGTTTATTATTGCAATAGAAACCAAACATGAAGCCCAGACCTGTGTCAATGTTCAACACACACCACGTCTTTGGCCAAGAAAGAAATAGAAACACAACACTTTTGTTTTATCCCCATTTTTTTTAAGTGAAGTCAAAGATTTTCC
The DNA here is from genome assembly GCF_900880675.1 of Sparus aurata. Taxonomy (NCBI): domain Eukaryota; kingdom Metazoa; phylum Chordata; class Actinopteri; order Spariformes; family Sparidae; genus Sparus; species Sparus aurata. The sequence goes on from NC_044188.1 coordinate 3,484,833, forward strand.
TTTTTTTTTTATGAACAAAAAATTATTATTTCTCTGATTCTGAGCCCAAATTTGTTAAAATCCGTATTGTGACCAGTTCAAATCCCACCGGTGCAATAATCATATTTAATCAGCATATTGATGCACCACAGCTGTCAGATTGTACCAAAAATGTTGTGCTCAAAGTCTGAGAGATATAAAACCCCTCTTTACTTTAATATCTCAAAAATGGGAGTAAAACTGAAAGTGTTGCGTTTTATGTATTTCATCTTTGACATTATTCTGGGCTGGTTAGTGTTAAACCATCAGCCTGCACCACATATAAATGAAGGTCAAATAGTTTTTTGTTTTACAAAGGCCGTCATTTCACCAGTCGCTTGGTCAGCCAGCGACTGGTGAAAGCTGGACTTGTTTTTGTGCTTCTGATCAACATTTCCGTGAGCTCGCTGTGTTAACTTTGTCCGGTTTCTTTCAGGTCTGAGTAAGAAACTGCAGGCGGAGCAGTCGAGCGAGAGGAACTTCTTCCTGCGAATGAAGAGCACTCTGACCAGCAGGGGGCGCACCGTCAACATCAAGTCTGCTGCCTGGAAGGTAAAGATCAACAGAGACCGCCGTATAAAGACCGGTGTTGTCACGATACTGGCAGATCTAACTTCAGGGAATATATTTGATACCATTTTTGACGCCACAGTGAAGAACTGATACATAATTGAGAGTTTTATTGAATCTCTGGTTTAATCCTTCGGTGATGTTGAAACAGGAGCTCTCCAAATTCTTTAAAAGTGTTTCACGTTAAAGAATCTGAAACTTAAGAGGCGTAATTATTATTTAGTAGAAGAGATTTTGGACCTGCTGAGCCTGCGTCAAAGCAGAACGTGAAGGGATGGAATAGTGTTTCACAATGAAGTTTGATGTGCCAGTATTTATTACAACACATTTAATAAAGACACACACACACACACACACACACACACACACACGGATCACTCTGTCCAGCCAAGAGCAGCTCGACCGTGGACTGAAGTCCAGCCCAACAGATACGAGTGTGTCAGTGTGTGTCTGGCAGTCGGCCCGGGTCTGTTCAGTGTACTTGGGTCACACACTTGTTACAGTACATGCACACTTCTGCACCTACTGCAGAGCAACAGATGTCCACTTTGTGTTTCCTAATGTCTGCAGTTGTAGCGGACAGGAACATTTTCTTTGTGATGATCTAAAGTTCTAGAAGGATCCGCCTCCTGCAGAGATATTTGTTGGCAGCAAAGCTGTTAGACGGAAGCCTCAGATACAAATATCATCAAGTAATATAAGAAGACTTGACCTATTTGGCTATCGGAGGCAAAATTTGACGCACACAGAAATCTGAAACTTTGGACTATGAAGCCTCAGATCAGATATTTCCTGAGTGCATTTTGCTAGAAATGCTACTGTAGGTGTATCTAAAACTAAAAATCGCTCCGTCTTTAATGAGCCTCCTCTGTTCCTCCAGGTTCTCCACTGTACAGGTCACATGCGTCCGTTTGGCGGCGGCTCTTTGTCGCCACCTGCTGCCAGAGTGACGACTCTGCTGTGTGAGCCCATCCCTCACCCGTCCAGCGTGGAGTTCCCTCTGGACAGCTTCACCTTCCTCACCCGCCACAGCATGGACCTGCGCTTCACACACTGCAAGGGCAGGTGAGACGACTCATCACCTGCTGCAGGGCTGTAACCGACCCTGACCTGTGACCTCTCTGTGGATGGGAGTCAGGAGGAAAAAGTTTCCTCTTTGTTAAGCAAAAAGGAGCAGAACAAGAGAGAGATGGAGATGTCTGGTTGAAATTATAATTCTCCTGTTTTTCTTCCATCCGTCTGTTTCCAGGGTGACAGAGTTGGTTGGATACAAACCTGAGGATCTGATTGGCCGCTCGGCCTACGAGTTTCATCACGCACTCGACTCTGATCACGTCAACAAGAGCCTGCACACACGTGAGTGTTTATGTTTGTTTGGTAACGAGAGAAAAGAAAAATCTGTACTTTTCTTACCTAAACCTGAAGCAACCCGTCCGTAAACAGTATTTATATAAACATGTTGAACTACTTTTTAGTCACTGAGTTTCTGAATTGTGTCTTCAAAATGTAAAGGATGGAAAAAGAGTATTTAGCGTTTTCACCGTCTGTTTGTCTGTTTATTTTTTCTGTCTGAAGGACTGGAGATGTTTCAGTCCCACAGTGGCGCTCAGAAAATCTTAATTAGCAGTTGAACATCAAGGTTTTGGTGTTGCATAACCATAACCAGATGGTTTTCTGTCCCGTCTCTCTGTAGTGCTGTCCAAAGGTCAGGTGAACACCAGACACTACCGCTTCCTGACGAACAGCGGCGGCTTCGTCTGGGCCGAGACGCAGGCGACCGTCCTCTACAGCAGCAAGACGTCGCAGCCCGAGGCCATCGTCTGCCTCAACTTCATACTCAGGTACTTTAAAAGCAGCCAGGTCAAATCACATGACTCGAGATGATGTGGTTAAAAAAATAGAAAATAAAATGGAGAACAAACTACGTCATCATCATCATGGTCGTCTTCTGCTGCAGTGCTGTGGAGCAGCCGGACGTTGTTTTCTCCGTGGAGCAGATCCGCAGTGGTCGGGCTGAACCCTGCTCACCACAGAAGTCCGAGGCTTGTGATCCTGAGTGTGAGAGAGTCACCATATCCAGTCAGACTGAGGACGCAGCTTCAAATCGCTGCAGCGCTGCGCCGGAGCTTCTCCAGGTGGCTCCCAAGACCGGAGACACTGATGTGCCATCGAAAGGTGAGACAAACCTGAGAGGTTCAGTCCCTTTCTTCATCGCCTGTGTAGATATTTGTTGGTTTGATTTCACAGTTTTCTGAACTCTGTGTTTCTGTCTGTCAGACTTCGTTGAGCTCTCGTTCCTCAGTCAGTCAGCAGAGAACAACCCTCAGGATTTCTGCACTCCACAGCTGCGACAGCTCCTCACACCCATCTTCGACCCCATCACTCCCCCTCCATCATCATCATCATCAGCTTCATCACCAGCCTCCTCTGCTGATCTTGAGCCGGTAAATAAGAGCCTTACATCTTTAAAAACTTTGAAAGTATAGTTCTTTTTTTCTGATTTGACAGTTTACTCCATCTTTATTTTGCCTCCCTCAGAGCTCTTGTGAGGACGAGGTGGTGATGGACACGAGCGAGGTGGAGAAGTTCTTTGCTGTCTGGACAGAAGACAGTCAGGAGAAAGGACAGGAGGTAAGAGCAGCACGAGAACAATAATCATACACCACTCCTCAGATGTTAGTGCTCCTGATACATGCACCCATATCCCTACTGAGCAGTGCAACACCTTCATACCTGCTTTTCTCTCTGCTTTAACTTCCTGTCCGTCTTCTCTCAGGACACCGAGCCGATGGATCTGGAGTTGTTGGCTCCCTACATCTCGATGGACGATGACTTCCAGCTGACCTTTCTCAGCAATTTGCCGGAGGAAGGCGAGAAATGGTCGTCGCCTTTGTCTGAACCCTCGTCTGCGACCCCGGCTGTCAAAGAGAGTAGAAAAAGGTACGATAGGTCAGGTCCTTCACTCAGGAGGATCAGTTTAATCATCACATTTGATAAGTTCATGATTACATAATTGATTTTAGAAATGCTGTCATTTGAGCATTTCACCCCAAAATGAAAGTATAAAACAGTTTAGAACTAATTAATGCAAAGTTGTTGTTTACACACCAACAAACATTGTTGTGGATGTAAACTCTGCTCATGTTGCATCTAGTTTTTTTGTCCTGAGGGTGGCGCCAGAGGAGCGGTCATGTCAGATACTGACGCTTTGAGATGTTCTGTCGGGTCGGCCACCAACCCAAAGTGTCAGTGTTTGACAAGTTGTGAATTCCAGTGCAGAAAAATAGAGTGATAATAAAAACAATAGAACAAAATCAAAAGGGAGATAGCTGGGAGGTTTTCAGTAGCGATGCAAGTGTGCAAAGAGCAACATGTACACAAGAATATCACTTTGTGAACAATCTAAAACATGTAAAAGTTTCAAATGTAAGTCTAAATGTTCTGTTCCATGATCTCTCCGTGTCCGTCTCATGTGTAGGACTCGTCTCGCAGATGACGAGCTGTCGTCCGAGCTGATGGTTCAGGACAAGCGACAGAAACAAGAAGCTTCCTCGATAGAAGAGGAACTTCTCATCAGCCACAGATTACTGGTTAGTGGCGGAGGAAATCTGTTTATCAGCACATTTTTAAAAAAACGCTGTAGTGAATGAAATTAACCAAAGACAGATCATCAGTCTGCGGCCGAAACTTTCCACTGATTCAGCACGTCCAGTATTCTCAATGAAACCGTGACAACCAGACTTGTTGTTTATTCTGACTGTTTTTCGACTCCATCTTCAGGGCTGCCTGGACGAAACCGACCAATCAGATTTGTTCCTTGGCCATGGACCGGCAGGACCGAGCAGACTGCTCACAGACAAAGACCCGCTTTTAGGAGGCGTTCAGGGACTCTGTGACACTGCAGGTGAGATCAACACACAGTCATGTTTGAGTTGACAATAAAATCAGTAAAAGAATCGGTGATAAATCGTTGTGATCAGCTCAGTTCTGCTCTACTCTATCTGGTGACATGACGCCCCCTGCTGGTCGTACTGGGAACCCACAGCTCTTATAACCAGTTGTCCAGGTCTCCACCTCCTTCTGCAGGTCGTCAGTAAACTTTAGGTTTGTCCTTCAGTCTCACGGTGCTCGTTTCTGTCTTGCAGCGCTGATGAGGGACATTTTCACGCACCGCCCACCGGACCTGTCGCCGCCTCTCTCACCTATGACCTGAGCGGAGCCCTTAAAGCAAGAAAGAAGAAAAGGAAAAACAATGCAAAGCACCACAAGCATGTATGCACACGAATATAAACTCACTAACGCTGCGTAACCGTGATGTGAGGTCGGCCGTGACCTCGCCGCCTGTAGCTGAACCAGGACGCTCCCTCATGTCGGGTTGTTGTGCGACATGTTGGAGCGAGGAAGCTGCTCGCCCTCCTCGTCACTCGTTTTCCTTCTACATTTACACTTCAGCATTAATTAAAGTGTGAAACAACTGAGTTCAGTCTGTTTCTCAAGATGTGAAAGAGACAAATCTGGAAACGTATTTCTCCGAGCAGCTCAGTGAAATCTGCTGCAGCTTTCATCACTTTTAATCCGTTTCTAATGAAATATCAGTGGCATCATTCAACTCAGTGACATACCTTTTGAATCTTTTTATACTCTTCTGTCAAACCTTTCTAAAATGATCAGAAAGCTTTCTGAACTGTTATAACTGTTAAAGTGTTCCTGCGGTGCCTGGTGGGTTTCTGATTAACTTGCTGAATTCATTATTAACGACGAGAGAAACGGTAGAGTTGACTTGTTTATGTACTTATAAGAAATGTAATTAAGCACTTGTTCATTACATTTATGATTGTAAGAATGTGCCTCAGCTCATGAGTAGAAGTTGACTCGTATTATTCAGTTGCCATGTTTGAAATATTGCGACGCTACTAAACTGAGATGTGAAGGATCGTTTTCATTTTACATTTAAACCATAAAACTGCCTGAATATAATGTTTATATCAAGCATGTTCACTCGTCTAAAGTTCTCTGTAGGGCTGCGACTAATGATTATTCTCACTGTCGATTATTTTCTCGAGTTGTTTGGTCTGAAAACAAATTAAAAAAAATTAAAAAATCAGTGAGAAAACGTCTTGATTTTCAGTTTTACTATCAGGAGGAAAGAAACCAGAAAATAGTCACATTGAAGAAGCTGGAATCAGGAAGCTTGACCTTTTTTTAAAAAAAAAAGAATAATTAGATTATCAATCGTTGCAGCTCTTGTGCTCTTTTTCTGTTACCTACAACCAGAACCTGCTCTTAGACTCCCAGGTGATTTTAGAATTGGGAAGAAAAATGTAATTTTTTTATGTGTATCCTGTTTGTATTCTTGAATAAATAAACATGTTGAAACAAAAGTGTGTGTGTGTGTGTCATAAAACAATGTGCTGAAGTAACTGTCCTGTTTATGGTTCAGTTCTCTGCGTGTTTATCAATGGCTTCATCTTCATCATCCGCCCGTCCGACCACAGCTGACGGCCTACAGTAAACAGAACCGCCTCCTTCTCCTTTTCATTTCCTAACAGAACCTCAAACCAACTTCTCATTTTGGTCAAATTCCTCAAATGCACCCAGCATTTACACCGAAGCAGGAAGCCGGATCATCGTCCTGAACAGCCACTTTAAATGAAAGACGACCCCGAATGAGTAACTCTGTTTGCACAGCCTCATTCTGGAGTCACTCGCAGGTCACCTGAAGGAAAATCACTGAACATTTCCCTGATAAATCCAACATGAGGACTCGAGGAGGGGAATCCTCCAGCTCCTCCCTCTGTGCAGCACGGCCTCGACAAAAGATTGAGACATTTTGTTCTGAGGGTTTCAAAGCGTCACGCCGTGTTTCCTCTCTTCTTAGGATTTTGTAATTCAGTCACTTCTTGTGCTCAGCGGTTCCTGTCTGTGATGTGATGTCCTGAAACTCAGGGGCAGCGGTGACATAACGCTGGCTGATAAATGACTCACGAGCCGTACAGAGTTTCTCAACTAAAAATGACTGAAAGGACTAAAAACTAAACGCTCTTACGAATATGAAAATCTGAACAAAACCATATCGGCGTGTCTACAAAACATCTTATATCGCTTTACGTGTACGTGAGCTGACTGTCATGGCAGAGCAAAGAGGGAACAGGCCACGATTTGAGAGTGAAACCACTGGATATTTCTACATTGTCAAGACACTGTCCATGAAACTGGATTACATCCATCTGTAGTTATTTCTACTGGATAACAGGTTGTGTGTAATTGGCTGCCAAATTGGGAGAAAGGGGGATAAAATCTGATACAAATTTATGAAAAAGAAAACCTTAGAAATGTGGGAACAAAGGCACCCTCCCCATTTTTTTGTCGTGTTTCTGGCAACGAAACGAGTCAAAAGATGGCTGAACGGATGCAGAGTGACATCAGTGTTCGAGGCGACATTTCAACATTTGTATTTGAGTGTCTGTGGCCGCATGTTCTGATATTTGTGACGAGGTGTTGGGACAGTTTGCAGCTGAACACCGGGTGTTTCAAGCCGTTTGTGCAGACAGAACCAGGTAGGACCGCTGAACAACGCAGCATTTTAACATCTAAAAGCATGAAACCACTAGATATCTTTAAAAAGGAGACGTCAGGACATTTTCCAGTCACGTCACTGCAGGTCTGACTCTGACTCTGGGGACGGGAGGGAGGACTGATTATTACAGTCAGCAGTAAACTCACTGCTCACATGTTCTGTGTCTCTCAGCTGAAACTACGCGGGCTTTCAGAGTTTCACCTCTCCAGGTACAAAGTCCTGAGACAGGACGGGCCGGAGCTAACTGGTTAGCATGCTAACATCAGTAGACATCTCTCCAACACAGGACAAAGACGTCTTTGACCTTTGACATTCTGTTAATGTTAGTCCATCTTGTAATGTTGAAGACTCAGAACTAAAGCTGAAGTTGAAGTAGAAAGCATGTGATGAACGTCCTGCAGTTCAGTATTTCAGTAATTGTACTTTTTCGGGGTGTTTTCCTGCAGTAGTATTGGGACACACCGGTTTGTCTTTATCAATGACTTGTCTTCATCGTCCACATGTCCGACCACAGCTGATCGTTTACAGTAAGCAGCTTCACCTCTTCTCCTTTTTATTTCCTCACAGCAGAACCTCAAACCAGCTTCTCATTTCGGTCAGACTAGAAACAGGATTTAGAATAGAGAGGTGTGTCAGAGAGTTTTAACCCTTAATCACCTCCATCACATGAACACGTCACCACCACACCGCAGGAAACAGCTGTGTTAACCAACGTTTAGTCATTTTTTTAAAAGGAATGATTCGCATCTTTTTTCCTTTGAGTTTTTATTTGAGTCACCGTCGTGTTCCTATGGAAGAATCCTCGGCCTCACAGGAAGCGAGCGGTTTATTTGGAATGATAATGAGACGGCAGGAAGAAAATGTAAGGCCTCATTTTTAAATTATCATCTCTGGAGACAAACTGTCGTGTGTTGAAACAATAAAGCTCTTCAGTTTCATTTTAACTGTCGTCTTTCTTCATCGAGGGAAGGTCAACGGAGCTGACGTGTTTTTTAAGAAATTAAGAAACTCTCAGTGTTTCTTCAGAACTTCTTCTCAAAGCAGAATGAAACTTCACTGCTCGGTGCTGTTGAGTGTCTGGACCGACCTGCAGCAGGTGGAGAGGAAACTTCCATCAGATCAAGTAGAAAAAATGGTTTATCATCAGGATCTGAAAAAAGAGTTTCAGATTTGATTTAGATTCCTGCAGTTTTTTAGCTGAGACAACAGATAAATGTTTCATTCCTGACGTTTAACTTAACTTTATTTTAGCAGCTGCACGTCTAAAGCTGATAAAAAAAGGAAAATGTTAAGAAAATTCAGATTTATTATCTCCTCACCTCCATGTTGGTGAGAGTCAGGGGAAGTTTGTCATCCACAAAAAAATTCTAGAGCTTCAGAGACTTGTTTTAAAACGCTCCACACACTTTGTCCAGAATAATCCAAGTCCCCAGAAGCTTTGAGATCCCACATTAATTAAAAAAGATCTTTAAATCTTTCTTCAGGCTGAGCTATTGACCCGTCTGCGGTGCTGAACACATCAGCTCCGTCCTCTTCCTGCTGCCACGCTCACAAACTCATGTGACGCAGATGAACTTCAATCAAGACACAAACGAGAAGTCGGACAAAGAAACGTCTCAACATTTATTTATCATATAATTCTGTGCAATAAAACAATGTACAAATAATCTTTAAGTATTACAATCCATATATTTAAATTTTGTTGGCACAAAATAAAACAGAGAATACATTCAAGGTCTGTGAAGGCGTCAGTTGCTCTGCAGAGGTCAAAGAGTGACGGAGAGGGAAGCAGCAGGTGGAGAGAGGGATCGGATCGCTCATTGATCACTGATCAGTTTCAGGTGATTTGAGGGAATTTGGTCCGACTGTGAGTATTTTTGCAGGCTGTGAAATGAAAGTTGTAATTCGGATAAAAGCACCTTCGTGTCTGCAGCGATGCCACCAGGGCGATAAACTGATCCGGTGTCAGGAAACAGAAAGATTCTTTTTCCTGCACACCGAACTGAATCTAATCTTTACTTCACTCAGCACTGAATGAACACAGGAGAAACACGTTACAGACTGTTTGGTTTCCAGGCATTTAAAGTCTCTAAATATATCTGCTGTACACTAAATTAACATCTGTTTAAATTAACACATAACATGCCGCCGACGTCGCTGCACAGAAGTCAACAGCACGAAAAGTGACTTCGCAGAGAAGCCTCGATCGGGCCCGTCACTGACGGGAAGGATGGACCACGTCTCCAGAACTACACTGAAAACACACACACACACACACACACACACACACACACACACACAGGCACTTACACTTTATGTGACTGCTCTCATGTGAAAACCTCATTTCAGTTTGGGTGATATTCTTTTATTACTGCAGGGAACTTTTTAACTGGTTGTGAAACAGTCTCAATTTAAAGGGACAGTTCACCCCCAAAAAATGAAAAAGTATCCATGATCTCCTCCCTCCATGCTGAGAGAAAGTCAGGTGAAGTCTTGCAGTCCACAAAATATTTCTGGAGCTTCACAGAAAAACAGAGTTGCAGCCCGGGACTAAAAAGATGTTATTCACTTAACACGCGGTCAAGCATGCGCACCAACTTCAGATGCTAACGCTTTTAGCTTAGCCGCTACAGTGAAGATTTCCGCTCGATGTAAATAAAGTTTTTTCAAATCATTCCAGGATCTCCAGATTTCCAGAGACTGTTTTAAAACAAGTCTCCTGCTGCTGTTTTTGCTGTGAAGCTTCAGAAATGTTTTGTGGACTACGAGACGATGGAGGAGATGATGACGGAGCTGAACTGTTCCTTTAATGTTACAAATGGCTAATCATGTAAATGGGTTGGTTTAAAAAAGAAAAATAGTCTTTCTTTCATCTCGTCCTTCAACAAATTCCCTCACTCGCCAGATTAGGATGGCGCTCATACTGCTTCTATCCACAGGGGGCGCCAGAATCAACACGAATAAAAAGTTCCTTGAAGCTGCTTTAAACTGAAGATATTCAATCAATCTGTTTAACTAATTAAATTTAAAAAAGCCTTTCCTTTTCCTGTTCTGGACACGAGGTTTTCACCTGACAGCACATGAACTCAAAACATTCATACAACACACGATACAATCAACATTTCATCTATTAATGAACTTTAGTCCTCTTCATTCAGGTCTTTGAGACGTGACAACTGGCCAATCAGAGCTTATCAGCTTGGTCTAAAGAGCGATGTGATAGGACAGAGCGTCCCGATGCTGGTGAGCTGCAGCCAACCAGGAAAAGTGCATTCAACACAGGAATCTGCCGTCAGTCGTGTTGTTTGTGTTTGTCAGCTGTTGTCGGGCTGCAGATTGATCACTGTGCTGCAGCAATCAGCTGTCAATCAAAATCGAGCCTTTTTCGTTGCTAAACACCACATATGTGCCACGTATGAACGCCACAGTCTGTCAATCAAGTGTCCTTATCGTCTGAAAGTGCAACATGTAGCTGCCGGACGTCCCCGTCACCCATCCTGTCTCTGGGATGTGATGATTGGACCTCCTCGTAAGGGGGCGGGGGGTTGTCTGGGCTCTGATTGGACAGCAGGGGGCGATGGCTGCCGTCCGACTGAGATGTCTGGTGACAGCCGGGAGCCTCCTGAGCTAACAGGAGCTGGGTGGGGCCCGGCACTGAGCAGGGGGGGAGGCGCTGCCCCCAGCTGCCGTACACCGCCTCCTCGTAGGACGGGAGGGAGACAGGATGTCCGTCCACCATCAGGTCGAGCTGGTCTGAGGAGCGCCGGCTGCTGGGACGAGAGAGAGAGACAGTTATTACATGGGGTGACACCAGAGGAGGGCTAATTTTTCATATTAGTTGAGCTCTTCTACTATATTTCCCCTTGTTGGGAACCACTGTAAATAATCTCCTCACCCGTGTGATTGGCAGGGGTAGAGGCGGGACTTGACGACCAGGCAGGCGGTGGTGGTGAGCAGGAAGATGGACACGCCCACCGCTGTCGTCGCCATGCTGGGCATCGATTCGTTCCCCTTGTCGTCAGAGTTTGTGTTCTCTGAGGAGGAGAAGGACAGACGTTGAGAACAGAAACAGCTTTCTCAACGTTGGCGCAGCACTGAGTGACGAGCTAACGTAGCTAACGGTTATCTAAGACACCGAAGTGACCAAAGTTAGCATAACCTTAAATGCTTTTAAAATCAAAATTGGAGGAAACGTCAAACGGGAAGTAAACAGGAAGTTAGCAGCTCAAGCAAAGCAACAAACACTTTGTGGTTCCAGCGTCACACATTTGATATTTTTGGCCTTTTTCCCTTTTTTATGGGCGTGTAGATCGAATATTTAGGGGGTTTTTTGTGAGCTTGGACTGAAACTTCCTCTCTTCTAAAATCTGGCAGTCTGGTGTTTGCATTCACTTATCACGTACATATAAGGTTCAGACACGATCTGAAGCCGCAAGATAAAATCTTTACGTGCTGCACCTCTGTGGAAAATCGGCGTTCCACTGTCTGAACAGAAACAAATCAAATCAAATAAAAGATCTACGAAAGGAAGCTCTTCATCGACTTATGTGGTTTCTTTGTGCCCGTGGCGACACGGCAGCAGTAGCTTTCCATGAGGCTCCGACAGCGACGACGCAGAGGAAATGTTTATTGGTTATTATAGTGGCTTCGACCGCTTCCTCGCTCTGCGCTCTGACTTCCTGTCACAGTGGGTGTCACTGAATGGCGACAGAGGAAGTCGGAACTGGTCTGAGGAAAGACAAGGTTCTAGAGCGTCTGCAGCCGTGTTTCTGTTAAGTAGGTCAAATATAAACGCGAGCTTCCGCGGCTGGTTTGGTATCAGTGCGTGATGGTGAGGAGACACCTGACGCCACCCTTAATGCTGCTGCACGCTCCAAACAAGCAGGAACCGCCACGAAGCCACTAATCAGCCTTCAAAACGCTGCAATGAGTCATTAACACATTATAAACTGAGGAACGCCGTGACGCCCCGGGGCTGCTGGGAAATGTCACACGATGTTTGGAGTTGTTTAAAGAAACGTCGGCTTAATAATGATGGCGGGAGTTTTGTCGTCACATGACTCCAGACTCGGAGAGCTGATCCGACTGTTTGTGCAGCACAAGACTGAAATATTCTCTCCTCTACAAATCACCCCGAGCATTTTGTTCAGGTAAATATTGAATTAAAAACTTGACTTTGTTTAATGTTTGTATGATGAGACGAGCCCCCGAGCGAAACACTGACTGATGCACATAAAACTAGATGTTCATGGAACAGAAAAACATGCACACGGGTGAAGTCAGACTCTCCAACCCCTGTTTACCATCTTATCCAAAACTTACCCAACTGTATTTGCCTAAAAGATTAATAATTGTGCACTGACATCATGATGCAAACATGATCCTGCGTGAGGGTCCTGATGCTCCTGGAACAAACACCAACTCAGCTTATATCCGATAAACCACACGGCCGTATGTTTAGTATGCTGGGAAAAGATTTAGGATGTCCCCAATAAACAAACACCAGCATTTTGCAGAATACAATCTTCAATCCACAGAAGGAAGAAACAAAGTCGTACATCCCGCCTGTATTATTCTGCAGCGACAGTTCGTTTCCTCATCAGCACATCTTCAAGTTATAAAGCGATCAAGCCGAACTACGAGCTTACCGTCGTCAATAACTGTCTTTTAATGATATAAACACTCACAAAACGTGTGAGAAGAACAGCTCAATAAAAAGAACAGCTGTTTGCTGCGTCTCTCTCAGAACAAAGAGAATCAGCACAGAGTTATTTGGCATCGAGCAGCGTTTGAGTCACAGTCGCTGTCATCGTAGATCAAACCGTCTTAATCATCTCTCCTACAAAATGTCTGACAACAGTGAAGAATGTCTATCACAGTCCTCCAGAGCCGACTAGCCAAACGAGAATAAAAAAGCATCTGAGTAGCTGAAACCTGGAAGATGTTTTTCTCATTCTGATGACACTAAACACGATTAATACTTGCGGAGAAATTCACTTGCTGCACCTGTAAATACTCACTCAAACATAAAATGCATGAAACTAGATGTAAATCCTTACGTCTGTTGGGGACGCAGGCCGGTATCGGGGTCTGCCACTTGCCGTGGCGACACCTGGAGATGCGGGTCTTGGTGCTGAAGTGGTACCCGGGCTCGCAGAAGAAGTGGATGGAGCTCTTGTGGGGGAACCCTCGACACGGAGACGGATCACAGCGGAAGCCTCCGTGTTCGGGCACCAGAGGGTGGGAGCAGTTACCGAGCCGGCCTGCAGAGAACAACAAAAGACAGAGATGAGAAAAAGGCCACGATCAAGATTATAAGACCAGTCAGGTCTGACTCGCACTATTTCTGTTGGTGACGGTCTCTATTCGCAGCCTCTCGTCTCTGCAGCACTTCTTCACACGCGTTTGTTGTCTTTAAACACTCCGGCGGTGATATTCACACTTCTTCCTTCCACATGCTGCCACCTCCAGCAGCTCTCAGAGCTTCAGCTCAGTTTGCTTTGTTAGAACAGAGATTTCTTCTCTATATTCAGGTAATTGTATCACAATACGTAATTCCTTAAATGTCACAATCGGCACATGTCGGTGATATTTTAGGGAAATAAAGAAGAGGGTTCCTCTCTGCTCGGAGATGTTGGTTATTTACTGGGCAGCTCCGCAATTTGGAAAAGAGCAGAGAGAGCTCCTGCACACTTCCTGTTAATTGCAAAAACATTACTGGGTTCGAGCTGATGAAGATCTAACGCCGGAAAAGTTGTTTCACCTATAATCTCAAAAGGAAGCGTGCACGAGCTATCTCTTCTCTTGTCAGTGGGTACTTCCTCCGACACAGCTGCCCTCGAGGAACCGAAGGCGTGCTCGAGCCTCTACAGCGTGAATATGAACGGTGGATCTTCGTAGTTAAGGCCCAAAACTGATGTTGTTGCTGTTTGAGAAGAGCAGCGTGCAGACATGATGTCAGGGTGAGAAGTGATCGATGACGAGTGAGTGCGACACCAGCTGCTTCAGGCTGAGTCGACCGTGAGCTGATATTGATTCTGCCAACAAACATGAGAAAATGCTCGACAGAGGGTCAGGAGCACTTTTTCAAGACACGAGATTCAAGATCAGTTCAACCTGGACGACTTAATAATAAATCTTAGAAATAAATAATGAATTATTTCCAGCAGGGAGCGGAGGATGGAGGCTGCGGTGTCGCCTGGTCCTGCAGCAGCAGATGGTTCTGTGTATTGCTTGCCAGATGGCAGCGGCAGCGACCGTGCTGCTCACATACATTCTGATTTGAGCGCGTGCCTTTTCCTGCAGCTCACTTCTCATTTGGTGACAAGCGCCCGCACCCACTTCAGCTTCACCCGATGGGCAGCTTTAACCGAGCAGCCAACACAGTTACCCACTTCCTCCATTTCTTCACCTACCACCTTTAAAAAGTCTGCGTCTGCAAAAATCTGCTTTCCACCTCCGCACGCTCCTCAACCCCAAACATCACAAACACACATGAAGAGTAGGTCAAGTGTGAGAGTGGAAACTCACTGAAATCTGCCGGTGAAGCCACAACGAGAAAAGTATCAACTTTCAACACAAAGCTTATCTTCATCTGATAGTTTCACAAGACGAAGATATTTCAGATTTGAACTCTTTTGGTACTCACACAGTTAGAAAGGGGAAGTAGAGAGAAACGATGTGAAGTTCCAGAGAGGTAATTGTAACACAATATAAACTCTAAAAGTGTGAAGTTGACACTTCTGATAAAAAGAGGAAGGAGCCGAGAGCGAGTTTCAAACATGTACGGCGGCTGCATCCTGCAACAGGCTGCATAAAGTTCATTTAGTGTTTCACAATCAGTCGTCATTAAAGAGGTGATAATGCTGCGTTTGAGAGTCCAAACCACTGGTGAACAGTACAGGAAGGTTCTGCTGGATCAAGGTCTTGAGGTTGATCACTTTAGTTCTGTTTGGATGACATGGAGGTCGTTTCTCCTGCAGCTTGGTCGACGTGGACCCGTTATTTGGGCAAATATTAGCCTGTTTGCTTGTAAAATGAAGGTGAAACCAACAACCTGGAGGTGTGAGGTGTGAGGGGTGAGGGGTGAGGGGTGATGTGTGAGGTGTGAGGGGTGAGGTGTGAGGGGGAACAGGTGGGTCAGAGGTCGTACCTGCAGCGAGCAGCGGCGAGGAGGCCAGGAGGAGGAGTCCACACACCAGACTGATGTGTCCACACAGCCATGGATACGAGACCGAGCCAGACATCAAACCTGAGTTCCTGAAAACACAACAGAGATAAAGAGTCAATAAATCAACTTCAACAACCACAATAAAAGCATCGATGTGTAAATTCTGCCTGTAGATCCAGAACGTCTGGAGGAATAAACACCAAGAGTCGCATCAGATTCTGCTCTGATCCGGAGCTGCTGACCGACCAGAGGATTAAAATCTGATTTATCTTCACTCCTGTTTATCAGCCCGACTGCAGCAGAGATCAACGGAGGTGTTTCTGTTCTGTGATGTGGACCAGTGATGTGCACAAGGGGGGCTCGTGGCTCAATTGTTGAATAAAGCGCCCTCTTCGGAGCCAAAACGTGTGCTAAAGTGCCCTCCCGGGAGCCAAAACGCGCACTAAAGTGCCCTCTTGGGAGCCAAAACGCGCTAAAGTGCCCTCTTGGGAGCCAAAAAAGCATGTCAAAGTGCCCTTTTGGTTAGCAAAACACACTAAACTGCCCCCTTTACCTGTTAAAACATGATAAAGTGCCCTCTTGGGAGCCAAAACATGCATTAAAGTGCCCTATTGGAAGCCAAAACATGCGTTAAAGTGCCCTCTTGGGAGCCAAAACACGTGCTAAAGTGCCCTCTTGGGAGCCAAAACATGCGTTAAAGTGCCCTCTTGGGAGCCAAAACACATGCTAAAGTGCCCTCTTGGGAGCCAAAACACTCACCAAAGTGCCCTCTTGGGAGCCAAAACACGTGCTAAAGTGCCCTCTTGGGAGCCAAAACGCTCGCCAAAAGTCTGCGCACGCCACTGATGTGGACGGTGCTGATTTCACTTCGCTGGTCTTGAACCAGCAAAGTGAAAATGACCACTAATTTCTTACGTGTTGTATCGTTAACTTCACACTGAGCTAATGTCCTGTCAGTATCTTAGAACAGGAAGCAGAAGTGACACATCGCGCTTTTTAAAGATTTCAACTGCGGTACATTTCTGAAAATACAAGAGACATCACAGCTGTGAGAGAAAAGGTTTTTTTTTTGTGTTGTCAGCTGTGAAGCGGCTTGTTGTTTGCTGTAATCCAGAGCAGGCTGACAACGCTGGCCTGCCGTTGTGTTCATTCACACCTGTCAGCTGCACACACACACACACACACACACACACACACACACACACACACACACACACACACACACACACCGCTGCTGTCTTCTCCCGCTGGTCACCGAGCAGCTGCATCAATGACGCTCTTCGGTTTTGATTTTTTACAAACGACACCTGACATTTGAACCGCTGACTTCCTGTCTGTGCCCCCCAAAACCTCAAGGATGAACTCTGACAGCAGCATTCGACACGTAGACATGTGTTTTCATTTCATGTTCCATTTCCACTTTACTAAAGACAACAGACACATTGTGAGAGAGCTCTGATTATCCACAATACGACACATTTGCACAATAAATGTCTAAAAAACAACCAGACCTTTGTGTACTGACATCGTCTCAAAGCATTGTTCACCTGACGAACTCCACCGTTCATTTAAATATCTGCAAGGATCAGTGAGTATTTCTCTGGAACCGGTCTAAAGTTAAACTATGACTCAAGTGTCACCACAGCTTCCGCTCATGTAAAACAACCAAACAAATTCTAGTAAAATGTAAAGATGTCTGATAAATCTAACCTGACTGAAGATAAAACTACAAATATGAAGAATAAAACGTTTGATGTGAAAGAAGAAAGGGCCCGTTCTGTCGCCTGGCAGTAAACACAACTTTGCACGTTGCTCCTGCGCTCGGCTTCTTTACAACTCGACTGTAATCGCGTCCTGACTTCAACCTTTCAGTCGACCGATAGTGAAACTGTCACCTCACTCTGTGTTCTGTGTCAGCGCTGACCATACTGACCAAAATCATCACATCATCTGACAGCCGACAGCTGAGCAGCGCCAAAACTTTCTTCGCTCTGAAACCACAAGAACCCCCGACTCTTTCTCCATATGACTCGCTCTGGTCGGTCCCAGACACGCACTTCCTGTCAGAAACAAGTGCCAGCGGAGCCAGAACTTCTGCCAGAGCCCGTCTAAATGCCACCGCGTGTGAGAGTGTGTGTGTAGGTGTTGCTCAGCTGCCTTTACTGTGTGTTTGGTGCTTTCATGTCGGGAGAGATGCCAGTCATCTCTGGAGCGGCGAGGGAGGGCCCCCCGCCTCAACATGGCTGCCACGCACACACACACACATGCACACGCACACACACAAACACACAAATACACACACTCAATATCCTCCTATTCTATAGTTGTGAGGGCCGTCGTTGACACAATGCATTCCCTCGCACCATCACAGCTAAATGATGAAAGAGAAGCTGAACGGAGCTGCAGCGGCTCATCTGTTGATTATCATCACCGTCAGTGTTTTCTGGTTCCGGCTTCTTTAATGAGTCTTCGGGTTCTGTTTGGGTTTGGGAACGCTGGTTGGACAACAGAAGCAATCTAAAGACGTCACTTGGAGGTTTTGGGAATATATGATGAGCAGTTTTCTCAATTTTATACATGAAATGATTCATCGATTCACCGTTCACCCTTCGAAGACGGGATGCAAATAGAGATTACTTTCATTGTCAGTTTTTTTCGCAGTTGTTTGGTCTGTAACACGACTCAGAATCAGTCAGGGGATGTTGGGAAACGGCTGCATGATGCATGTTGACGTGCGATCAAAGTCAAATGAAATGATGTCCTAAAAATATCCACGACCCAAAGATGAATATATCCAGAAGAAACACATTTAGGATGCTGGAATCAGAGAATCCAGACTAAAAAACACCTAAACCAATTAATAACTAATGAACATAGTTGGTGATTAATGTGACGGCTGACATCTTATTGATTGATTTTCGTACGTCTTTGAAGTTGTGAGGAAAAGTGTAGCTGCTTTAAAGCTCAACTTACACACAAACACACCCCCTGAAACACACACACACACACACATTCACAGCTCCTTCTTACGTGACCACAGTCTGCGTGGGTGATCTGGATCTTAGTCATCGTGGCCCTCTGCGATATTAGAACTTCTGCTGAAATGTTTGTCAAGTTCTGCGGCTGCAGAATTAAAGTGAAGACAGAGAGATTATTCTAAATGTGCTCAGCTGCTTCTCCTGTGAGAGCTGCGGGTCGTAACGCTCTAATGGAGGATTTCTTTTTGTTTCCTTTTTCGATGCCGCCGTGACGCAACGCAACGCGCCGGTGGAATAAATGCTCGGCAGCTTTCGTGAGCGTATTGCTGAAAAGTTGTGGTGAGATGTTGTGACGCATCGACTCCGCCACCTTCAGAATCACTACAAACATCATTCTGGCAAGACTTAAATGTCAGCGTTCCCACAGCTTTTAGCGTCAGCTGGCACAATCTGGCTGTGTTTTGTCGCAGGGCTGCGAAGGCCGAGTCTGACTGACAGCTTCACTACAGGTGACTTCACGCGTCGGGAGGCTGGAGGACGTCTTCCTCTGTCGCGGCTGCACTCTGAGCTTCTGACAACAATCTGACAAAGGGAATAATTCCAGGAGCAGGTTTTTAACACCATATGCGCCTCGGTGCTTTTGTAACCTCGTCTCCTCTCCATCATCTACACCTCTCCTCTCCCAGTTTCCTCCCAGAGTCGCAGTTCTCCTTTTATTTCTTCCGATGCGTCCTCGGCGAGAGAGACGCAGACGAAGAAATGGAGAAGAGAAACAAAACACTTCAGCAGATTTCAGACGAATTCCCGGTTTCTTATGTAAGGTTTTAAAGGATGCATTTTGTAATAAGATGCAGGGAGGTGGCGTCAATGAATGAATGAATGAATGAATGAATGAAATGTGTTTGAGATTCACACAAACGCTCGAAGGTTGGGGTTAACGCCGGGTATGAAGTGTCTCGAGCCTCGGCGGTGAGAGGAAACACGTGTCGACGGGGGAACAGACTTTGACACAACACCGTCTGTTAAATCTTGTTTTACCTCGGATTCTATCACAACCTCGTCCATCAGCGCGAGTGAATAATCTTGTAAATAAGACTTGTGCCGTATTTCAGTCTCCATTTTTACAGGGAAAACTCAGGCCTGGTCTCTGGATCTCACGCCTGAGCTGGATTTAAGACCCAACAGTCACAAAGTTGTTTCCTTTGTATGAAAGCTCACTGACGTTAAACTGATTCTAGATCTAATGGAATCTCATGTGTGCACACTGGTAAGCTGCGTCACTGAACCATCACGTTCAGTTGCCGCTCGCTGCTGTAAACACTCGCTGCCTGGAAGCTCTTTTCTTGGAAATATTTTCTGGCACACAGGAAGTGATGCGTTCTCTGTTTCCAGCCGTTTGTTTGGTGCCAAACAGGAGAAACTTCCACTGGGAAAATCCCAGAAAAACACGCCGCAGGAAGCGTCATCGTCGTCCCTGAACAATAAAGGCGCTGGCGGGAAAAGATAAGACACACGACGATGACCGCCGGGAGTCTGCTTTGACTCAGTCACGTAGTAGCAGGGAGCGTCTTCACCCACTGAACCACATCTGAGTCAGTCTGGTTGATCAGTGACTTCTAATCCTACATGCTGAACTTTGTTCTTTCTGCTCTGCTGCTGCTGATTGTTGAAGGTGTGAAAGAAGCTGCCGGGGTGTTAGTTTTCTCTTTACTGAAGGGAAGACGTCTCGTTGAGACACTCGGTGACTGAATTAACCCCGACGTTTAGAGTCAATCTTTAACCGCTCAGAGAACAAACGAGCACGATTCTTCATCTTTCCTGATTTGACGAGGTCTGAGTGTCTGTACCTGGTCTGTGATTGGT
The DNA here is from genome assembly GCF_900880675.1 of Sparus aurata. Classification (NCBI taxonomy): domain Eukaryota; kingdom Metazoa; phylum Chordata; class Actinopteri; order Spariformes; family Sparidae; genus Sparus; species Sparus aurata. The sequence continues at coordinate 3,505,009 of NC_044188.1, forward strand.
CTTAAGTTCAACTGACCATTCACAGGTGAAGGGTTACCACGTCGACACTTCTCCACAATCAGGGGCTTAAAATGGGGCTGCAATAAACACTTATTTCCATTATTGATTAATCTTGTTTCAGTCTTAGTCTAGATTGTGGTGACACGTGTCGATCAGCGATTCCCAAAGAGCAAGAAGACGTCCTCAAATGTCGTGTTTTCATCCACAATCCAAATATATTTAGTTTACTGTCAAAAACCAGGAAATATTCACATGTAAAGAAGCTGGAATCAGATAATTAGTCGAGTGCCAAGAACTCAAATATCAGAATATTTGATTAATTTAACGGTTTTCATTCTCTTGATGGATTAAATGGTAAATTAATTGTTTACATTGCTGAGAAAAAGACTTCCAGCCCCTAAAAAAAACCCTTAAATCCACTCAAATCTCCATTGATGAAGCCTTGAGTGGATCCCTGTGAATCACCTCTCGCACCTCTCGCACCTCGGGAACCTGCTCGTCTTAAAAAAAACACTCAGCAGTGAGGAAGTTAACCAAATTTCAACACAACACGAACGTTTCCCACGGACCACACCTTCCAAACTTCCTCTTAGTCTCACAGAGAGCGTAAAACTGAAGGTGAGGCAGCAGGTTGTGATGCTCTGAACACAACACACACACACACACACACACACAGTGGAAGTGCTGATGTTGCATTACAGGTTACATTGTGTGTCTCTATGTGTGTGTGTGTGTTGTTATAATGTGGTGACACAAAGGCCTAAACACCCTCAGTCTCAGTTTCACGCCGATGTCTCCGAGTGACCGACGTCAACAAACCAGACACGACTTGTTTGTTTCTGCAGGATTATTATAGCTATTTTTTATTCCTGTCAGCGGGTCGGATGAGTCATAAAATGAAAACTCTCTGTTTTTATGGCAGATATGAGGATGAACTGAGGCGTGTTGCTCTGCAGCGGCTCTCCAGCAGATATTACAGTTATTAATCTCACACAATTCAACAACAACATCCTGCAAAAACAAAGGCTGCGTCTTTCTTTGCACGACCAAGATCTCTACTGCAGGTAACGTTTTGTCCACAGGGGGCGCCAGAATCAACAAGTCCTCTGTAAAGCTGCTTTAAAGACGCATTATGTAGGAATTTAAGTTGGAAAATTAACTACAAGTATCAACAGAATGTGAAGAAGTCTGATAACAGCTGTGACGCACTGATTAAAGCTGGCATGCTAACTGGTTCCGGTTCTGAAGCACCCTTTGCTAGCCACGTTCCACGTAACTGGACCAAACATGACGGTGAAACGGGTCAATTCTCAGGTCGGAACTCATCAATAATGTGTTTATTACAAGTGTTATTAAATGTCTTTAGTTCTGTTATAAACTGTGTTTTTTTGTTATCCTTAAAGACAAACATCAATAAAGTTGTGTTAGATTGAATTACACTAAAAGTCACACACACACACACACACACGCACACACACACACACACACACACACAGGAACAACTAGTTCTATTATGGATCAATCTGACAGTTAAACCTTCAACATCAGATCAGCTGAACGGACAAAGACTGAAACAATCAAAGGTTATTGTTACATAATTATCCTGCAGATCGATTAATTGATTAATCAATAGCCTGGAACTCCTCCTTATATGGATCCTTGGAGAACCTGGATGACTCTCAAGGACTCCTGGAAGCCTTGAGCTGATTATATCCTCACAGTTCATCATGTAAACGGCTGAATGAATGCAGCGTGATCATTAACTATCAGGCCGATTCTTTATCAAAACCGGATCAATAATTAATCTGCGGTGACTTCATGTTTATGGTTCAGGATCACAGTTAATGTCCAACAGAACCAGCTGCCTCCTCAGAGGAGCAGACAAACCGCGCTCCCGTCCCTCCGCACGCTCAAACACATCGATCTGTTATTGGTTCTGATCACCCGAATCGATCAGCCGCTGAAGTTAAAACACCGACACCTCCTCCCGCTGACAGGAGCGCGTGAAGCGGTTAGAAACGGTGAAAACGTCTCACCTGAGAGCCGCGAGGGAGGCAGCAGCGGTGAGATCCTGAGCGGGGGAGGCTGCCCGGGCTGCAGCGGAGGTTCGGGTGGTGCTGGCGGGCAGATGTGAGGGTGAGGAGGCGTGAAGCTGGATCGGAACTCCGGCCGCGGCTCCTGCTCAGCAACAAGTGGGACCTTTTCGGCTGCTCTGCCCTGACTCATCGATCAGCTGTGTTTGACAGCGAGACGCTGCCTTCCTATTGGCCGCTGAGAGGAGCCAAGCCCCGCCCACATGCGCGGCTCCGTCATGTTCTGGAAACACACACACACACACACACTCCTCAGTTAGTGAGAAGAAAGGAAACTGTGGCCAGGAATAAAAATAGACTGTAAATAAACAACCGACATTACAAATAAAAACAATTTTCCTGGAATCATTTTTCTGATAAAAGCCACAAACTGAAGGAGTTCATGATGACGTCAGCAGGTGTTTCATTGTTGTACCTTAAAGCTGGCAGGCGGCACAGGAGCTACACTGCTAACAGCAGCATGCTAACACACCCTCTGCTGGGTTTCGTTGTGCAGAGTTTTGCAGATATCAGCTGCAGAAATCTCTCACTTCTCTTTAGTATAAGAAAATAAATAATAACACATTTGAAAAACTTGAAACAGGGATGTGTCTTTCCAGAAAGCATGACGGCCCAGCTGGAAAAACCAGTTCCAAAACCGGCACCAACACACAACATATGCTGGTCTTGCTGGTGACCAGCATATGTTGTGTGTTGGTGCTGGTTTTGGTTCTTATTCCAGATAATTCACAGAGCTTGTTGTGAGCTTGTTGTGAGCCGTGTGATGCGGGAACCGTTTGGTTTCTGAGAAGAAGTTGAGTTAAAGATCTTCACGGCAGATCTGATAATCTGGGGGCCAGAAATAGTTCAGCTTCCTGGGTGTGAGATTACTCAGATCTTCTGCATCGAGCAGCGCCGGCCCGGATAACTTCAGGCCTCGGGTCATAAAGCAGTTTAATGATGCAGCTCTTCAGACCAAAAGGGATAAAAAAATTCTGACTGCTGTGGTTCTGACGGTGTTTCCACAGCTGATGATGTCATCACAGATTGAAAACACGGCGCTTTGATTACATCATCACGTGACGCACCGGAGCCAAAGCGCCTTTTTCCCATAAGCTTCTATTGTGAAAGAAGTGCATGTAAAGCGGTGGATAGATTATTTTGAGCGTCACAAACCTGAAAAAAAAACTAGTTTCACCGATGTAATTTGAGCCTGAAATGATTTGTAAAGCTGTAACATTAGCTTGCTCAGTTAGCTCAGTTAGCTTAGTTAGCTGAGTTAGCTTAGTTAGCTCAGTTAGATAATAATAATAATAATAATAATACATTTTATGCACGCTTCCTCCTGCGCGGTGACACAGAAAGAAAATAGTTCCTGCATGAAACTGCTCACAGCAAAATCTGTGGTTCATCCTCAGCAACCGGGCCATCGCTTCAGGAAAGAGACGCTGCAGCTGGAGCTTTCTGTTCACTGGTCTTTACGAATGTCAGGGCACTTAGTTGTTGAGATAGCGGTTTGTTTTTCAGAATCTGAGTCATTACAATACAGATCATATCCAGTTGTTACTTTCCTCAGCTTAACTTTTACATTTCAGTCGGTGCCGTTTGTCACTTTGTTCTGGATGAGTCTCTGTGGCCTCATCGGTACGTGATGACCTAGTTTCATGTATAATGTCACCAAACTAAATCATTTTTGCTTTGACATTAAAAACTACAAACAGTAAAACCCTCTTGCCAGTGTTTGTACAGTCACCGACCTCTCCAGGCACAAAAACAAAACATTTAATAACACACTCTTAAATTAGCAGTTAAAGAAATGAAGTAGCAGAAACTCTTCTTCTTCTTCTTCTTCTTCTTCTTCTGCTTCTTCGACCACAAACACACACAGCTGTCCTGTGATCTGCATCAGCTCTCAGTGTTTTTGGGGTCGCACCCTTCAGTCGGCGTGTTTACAGCAAGAGCTGAGGAGCTGCAGTCTGCCGCTCAGTCGCTTCCACTGACTTGACGGAAGCGCTAAAAATACACCCGTGATGACTCGTGCCGTCATACGTTGGAAGGAGGGTTTTTCTTCACGGTTTCCACTGATGGCTGGTTTACAGTATCAACTCATCAGGAAGCGCGTGGGAACATTATCAAGGCCTGTAATTAGGCAGTTAGGTGGTGACCGAAGGGCGACTTTCAATTTAGACCTCATCATGACGACATCAGACAGAGCGGAGCCCAGTTTATTGGATGCCCGGCGCTTCATTTCCTCGTCCTGTAATGACGACTAAATCGAGATGCAGCATCAACAGTCGAGCAGCGGCTGTTGGTTTGTAATTCTCGGCCTGTTTTTCGTGCAGCCGACTCTGAGCTGCAGGTTCGACAACATGCTCTTTAAAACCCTGTCATAGAGCACTGTGATGATTAAGAGCACATTCACATTCGAGACAGGATGTAACAATGTTCATCAGCGCAGAGAGATAAAGCGGTTTTCAGTTTCAGGTTTGTTCAGACGTCTGTGCAGCCACAGAATACAATAATCTGTGATAATCTACTGTACGCTGAGGGGAGAGGTGGTTTTAGGAGGCTGCAGGAATGATACGAGAATCAAACTGCTCTCGTGTAGAGATCAGTTTGAGGCAGGGACGGTAGTGTAGTATGACAGTTTAAAGACTGAAATTACAAATTGTTTTAAATCTGATTTGTGGTCTGAAACATCAACAACTTTCTTTGCTTTCTGCACATTCAGCGATCAAACCGAGAAACACTACAGCCGAGTCTGATATTGTGTTTTCCTTCGACGCTGCGGTCACAAGTTTTGTAATATGAGTTAATTTAACATACTGAATGTAAATGTGTTCATGTTGACATCATATAATCGATTAATCATCTTCAAACGTCCCCTTTTTTAAATATTTGTCTTTTTCTTGCGATATTACAACTTTATTCTTTGAATCTCAGATTATTTTTCTTATTGTTGGCCCGAATACTATCAAAGTAATAAATCCCAATATTAGCTGCTAATTTTTACAACTTCACCAGCAGACTATGACTTCTCACAGTGCAGGAAACACTCCAGATGAAGCAGCAGCTCAGACTGATGAAAGTCAAGACGCTGAGATGTCCCAGAAAGGCCACCGTACAGAGATCAAACTCTTTCCTGAGACCTGTGAGTCATTTTTTCAGTGTTTTGCTTCTTAATGTTTGCGTGAGAACACCTGAAACAGAGGAACAGAACACAGACGCCACGAATGACTTTTACAAAATCTGTATTTGCAAAAAAAACAAAAACAAAAAAAAAAAAGTAAAATTTGCAAAGTGAAGTCTATGTTTTTTACAATACAATACAGTGAAGTTTACAAAAACAAGACGGTGCAGGAACGCTCGCTGGAATCTGACGTTTGACACAAAATGAGCTTCTACACAAGGAGGCACGTCAATGAGCGTCACTAACGACCCGTCAGGAACTCTTCTGTTGGCTCCCGTCACAGGTTTCATGGAGCAGGCTGCTGGTTGGTCAGTAGTGGTCCAGCGTCACCACACGTTCACTGAAATCCTGCAGGGTTTTATTTGTTTTTTTTCGAGGAAGCAAGACGACTCACAAAACAGGACAATCTTTAAAAACGTCTGACAAAGATGCCGCTAAGCAAGGCACTAAACCCAGGAGAGCAGCACCGGAGCTGCTCATTGGCTACTAATAAAGAAATATTCTGGAAGCTCTGTGGCGCCGACAGAAATGAATCCCAGCGGTCCTGCTTCTTGAAAAATCCCCCTTCAGAAAGGGGACGTCGAGGCGCTCTCACCGTATTTTCTAAAATAAAAAAAACACCCTGAAAATCCCCCGTCAGTCTGAAGAGGTCTCAGATATTTAAACTGTCAGGAATGTTACTGAGCTTTTAAACTCATCAGCCAGAAGATGCAAACAGCCCGCGCGGCACAAAAAACTACGTACGACATAATCTTTTTAAAAATGTGAGATGAGAAGCGTCGCGGACTCCTTTCACCTTCTCCAACAGTCGTAGCGTCGAGTCAGAACTGTCCGTCAAGTAGTGATTGTAAATGTTAAGGCATGAAGTCACTCACACACACACACCCTCACAGGACACACACACACACACGCACACACACACACACACACAGCAGTTGAATCCGGTCCATTACAGTCGACCTGCAGAGATGTCAGTCCACCTGCAGTCTGATCAGATTTGGGGTTTTCACATTGATAATGAAATGAAAATGTGGGCTGAGCCGTCACAATAAAACCACAGAGAGCGTGCTGTTACTCTCGGGCCTGACGGCAGGTAGAACACGAGGCAGGAGACGTCGTTTGTGGAGGATTAGAGTCAGTTAGGAAGTCAAAATATTTGGAGATAAAAGCTGAAGATTTCCAAGAACCCAACGTGGGTTTGACCAGAAATCAACCTCTTATCTCAGATACTGTAATGAAAATGAAACCAGCGCGTGGATGAGTCAACACGCAGACAGTCGAGCACAAGTAAAAACAAAAACTGTGCAGGACCTGTTGGGAAACTCTTAACCTTTCTGGATTTAACAAAAAAAGTACTTATTTGATTCTCTAAATCTCAAGACAGACTTCAGAAAAACTGTCTTTAACTCTGATGAAGACTCTGCAGACGTTACTTTCTTCCCATCAGAAGCACAAAGACAGTCAAATGTACAGATCCCGATGTCTGCTGGTCATTAACACCAGCCGCCTGCTGTCGGGCCTCTCAAAAAGTACCTCCAGAAACCCAGCAGTACGTGATGAATCAATATGTGCAGTCTGGAACGAGTGTGATCAATATCCAAATGTGAGATTCTGACTGTGATGTCAAAAAAAAAAAAGAAAAAAAAAAAGAGGGGAAATTCAAAGTGTCTCATCTCCAAATATCACAAACTAAAATTACTCGAACTAGCTGATTGTCTTTCAGTCGATATTTTCCTTCTCTGATTGGAAGCGAATGGCTAAAAAAACACGACGCGTCACAACTCGTTTCATAACCGGTGAGTCATTTATCGGCTTGTCCCACTTCTGGACGCCAAACAAGATCCACAAACTGACACCGCTGAGAATGTTACTATCTGCTGAGCTGCCAAGAGACAAAGTACAAACGCCTACCAGAGTGTTTGTCAAGGAAGGAAAGCGGCAGAGACTGAGTTTACCATTAACCTACGACGTCCAGGCGGGGGAGCGTTCAGCTGATCGTACGCGTCTGTAGGAGGTGGAAACTACATTTTCTGCACGCCGGCATTCTTACTAGTGTTTTTATAAATCAGCACAGCTCAACTTTGTAAAAAAAAAAACACGACTACAGCGTGAAGCTACAGAGGGCGTCGCCGAGGAGGAAGTGTTTTATCACTGCGGTTTTAAATATGCAGCAAAACAGACTCAGCATCATCTCGGTAACCATGGCGACAAACAGCCCCCGAACACTCTCTTCAAACCGCAGCAGGGATGCAACGTACGATTACTTTCACGCTCGACTAATCTGTAGATTGTTTTTTTTTGATGAATCGATTAGTTGCTCGGTTTATAAAAATGTTAGAGAATGGTCACAGATGAACGTCTGAGATTAGTGTCACAGAGGATAAAAACGACAACATGTTCACATTTAAGAAGCTGGAATCAGACAATGTTCCCTCCAACTGATTGATTGATTATCAAAACAGTCAGCTGACGAGCACTAAACACCGCCCTCACCCGTAGCTAGCTGTGCTTTTCTTTTCAGGAATTATCAACATGGGTAGAAAACAAACGCTCAGCTCGTCTTCATGTCTTCATCCTGCTCTGTGCTGCGACTCGTCGTACGAACCTCACAGTGTTCGATTTCTCATGAAGAAGCCAGAAAGTGAATGTTGACTGTACCAGCCGGAGAGCCGGAGCACAATGTAGCAATGCAACTCAATAATAATCAATAATTGATTATTTCCAAGACCAATTAGGGCCGGGTACCTTACAAATGTCTTGGTAATAATCGGCTACCAGTATCGATGCTTATACCACGACTTCGATGACGGTTTTGTCAGATACTCAGTCTGACGATTAACTGAATTGTTTTTTTCGACAAAGAAATGTGAAAAATGCTCGTCACAATTTCCCAGAATCTTACTGTCCTGAAAGAAAAAGTTGAGCAGCAAATCCTCACATTTAAGAAGCTGGAACCAGAAAACGTTTGACATTTTTACTGGAAAAATTGCCGAAAACAATTAATCAAATTTTTCTATTATTTCTAAATAGTTGGCACCAATTTTCTTTGATAGACTGACGGTTTATTTGACTTCTCGTTGCAGCTCTAACACAGCGCACCTGCAGCTACAGTATAGAGTATATGTACGTAGTGTTACACCATCCAAACTTCTCCTCCGTCTGTAGAGTTACAGTTTGTGTCCCTGACCGGAGACGCCATCGACCAGACTCATTGTAAAAAATGCTACTTGACTTGCGGTCTGGCCTGCCGGGAGGAGGATCTCTGCAGCAGCTGAACTGGACGACATAGAAGGACTGGAAACAGAGAGAGGAATGTGTCTGCAGGCTTTGTTTATGTGCATCTGTGCGTGGCGTCACCTCCACAGGGATGAATGTGTAACGGCTTCATCTTTAATTTCATCTGCTGTATAAATGAGCGTTCAATGCCACCGGGTTCAGCGTGAAACTACAGATGTGTCCTGATAAAGACGCCTCCTGTTCCAGCCTTGAGGAACATCAGGGCACCAGTGGGCGGATAATAACAAGACCTGGGCCCAACTGAGCTGTAATTAATTCCCTGTGGGTTCATTTAGACGGCCGAGGCGCTCTGTGGGTGATTTTCTTGAAAGTGAATGTATAGTTATTTACAGCGAGCGATCAGCTGTTCACCTTGTGCTCCAAACAAGTTGCAATAAAGCGATTAACGGCAGCTTACAGCCACTTTAGAGAACTCACGAACAATCTGACACAGGTCTGATATTTTCTTAAGCTTGTGTGTTTGGGCATCATTAGCAGAATGGATTTTCATTTAAGTGTTTTCCACCTTCTAAGTACTTCTGTTATCTTTTTGTCCTCTGCCTAATGGTCCATTTTCACAGAACACACATTCACGCCGACTAAAACGCAAACACTAAAATAATAACAGAGCCCATATCTTTACACACACACACACACACATTAGGAGCATGACCAACACTTTTCATCGGAGGTATAAATCTAAACAAAGCCACTTTTCTTGCTGATCGACTTCTTGCAGAGAGTTTCTCCTTTATCGTTTATCGCCCTCACACTATGAAGTGGATTCAGGAGCGCTCTGCCGGATGCATTTACCAGGCAATCAAACATTAATCGATTCAATCAGAGAGCTGGGTCAGTGGAAGAACGCGACGAGCGCTCCTCCACGTCAGCAGCGGTCGCTGAGTGTTTGTTGAAGCTGAGTGATGTCGGCAGAAGGAAGCGGACGTGTTCCACCGAGCAACAACAACCTGTGATTTCCCGGAAAGCAGCTAATGTTCGTTTTCTACCTCAGAAGAATCATTAGTTAGAAAAATGATTCAGCTCCATCAGCAGATATAGTGAAAAAAAAAGAGGGTGTGGAAAAGCAGACTCTTCTAAAAACAAGAAACAGATGTTTGATTCTATGATGTTTATCTGTTTTCTGGGTTGTGCTCTTGTTCTCTTTTCTGTGAAACCTTTCCTGCTCCTCCCAACTGACATCTCGACCGCTGAGGTTTAGTGATTAAAAGGTCCTGTCTTTAAAAAAACAAACAAACAAACAACATAATAAAAAGGTCTAGTGTCTATGATCTGCGTGCAGGATTTAACCGGGAGTGCAGCTTCTATCTCTCATTGACAGTGCTTTGAAAATCATCACATCTCTCTAAAATAAACCAGGAAACAAATCATAATAATAATAATCATAAAAACAATCACAAAATAGGAGATAGTAAAACATCAAAACTGATATATCTCTCTATGTTCATTGTACTTACACAGGAAAAAAAAGGAATGAAATAAGAGAAAAATTCATCTGTTAAAAAAAAAAAAAAAAAAAACACAACTCCAGTGTTTACCTCTTGACTTAGTGTATGTTTGCTTGTTTACAACAGGAAGCTAGTATTTATATGGCTACAAAATAAAAGTCTGTTTGACACATTTGTGAGTCAAAAGATTTCCTCCCTCAGTAGTTAAGTTCTGGGCATGGTGAGGAAAAAAACGTCCACGTCTGGGATCAGACGTCCATGTAGTGAGAAGATTCGGCTTCCAGAGTGTCGAGTAGTGAGATTAAAACGTCTCTAAAATCAGCCAACGGGCTCACGGCTCCTTCAAAGCATCCGACTGGTGTGCAAAACCCCACCGTCACTCTTTAAATCCAGGTAAGATCCAAATGGAAAAATTAAAAAAACAGCCACAGTCCTTCAGCGTCTTCCAGGTCAGCCCCTCAAATCAAAACACACCGGCAAAACTCACTCGACGGGCAGGATGTGGCTTCTCTGCTCTCACACACACACTCACACACACACACACGTATGAGCCATCACACACCGTCATTAACAGTGTCAGCAACATATGTTGGCAGACAAACATGTACACACACACACATACACACACATGCCGCCTTATTGCCTCTTGCTGAGGGGAAGCTCTCCCCACAGTTCAGTGATTCACATAAGAAAAATAGAATACTCCTGCACACCCGCTGACACTCTGCAGCTCACAGCTCTCAGAGTTTCCCCCGACCTCTCGTCTGTGACCTCTGACCTCTGAGGGCCCGTCCTCTGTGTGCAGGAGTATTCTGTTCCATCTGAACCTGCACACGCTGCCCTCCGACTGTCCGGAGGTCTCAGTGTCACATGTCTCATCTCATCCTGTTCTGCCTCATCAGAGGGACGATGCAGGACGGCGGACCCGCCTTCGTCAGGAAGGGGTGCTTGAGGATCTCGCTGGCCGTGGCCCTCTGAGTCGGGTCTCGCACCAACATCCTGTCCAGGAAGCCCTTGAGCAGAGGGGAGACCTGGGGGAGAAATCATCCAGAGTCAGAGTCAGCCAGGTGTTAATGGTTAAGACTCTGTAGGTTTGTAAAGGGATTATATGTTTTATTCTCTTTGGCACGCATGGAAAGAGTTAACTGTGAAATAAAGAGATCAGTATTCAAGTCTCTCCTCTATCGTTCACATCAACTCAATATCAGGACCTGTTCAGTGAATCAGACTGAAAATAACTCAAAGGCAGAAACAGAAACACCGACTGTATCTGTTTATTTCAGTATCACTTTAGGTTTGACTTCAGACTTGTAATTTGTAATGTTTATATTCCACCTCAGAAATAAATGGAGGTGCAACTGTAATTAGTTTTCTTCAGGGCTCAATTCAAGCACTTTCAAGGTACCTAAACCAAAAATTGCCTATTTTATTCCATCTAAACTATTTAAAAAAGGTTACATAATTTCTTTATCTCCACATCAATTAATGTTTGTTGTCACTTCCTGTTTTTACCAGCTGTTTCTTTTAACTGTGCTCGTGTGGAATCATTTCATTCTAAATATAAAAACATTTTGTTTCACATGTAAACTTTGTGAACTGTTAAATATCAACACTTTCCAAACTTTAAAGACTTTGTGAGAACCTGTTTCTTTTCATTTCTCTGTTGTTTGTTTTGCAACTCTACATCAAACTGAATTTCAGGACATTTAAACTCAGACAGACAATCTACTCAAACTACCTTCTGACTGCTTAATGGTCCGACGAGAATACTTACACAAGTCACAGTGAGTCAGTGCTGCTACTCCTATCTATGCCACACATCTCTCATCATACTGCCTTTATGAATATCAGGCCATCATAAGTCTACTTGGTGACAGTAGAACAGGCGTCTGCAGCAGGGCAGAGATAACCTGTCATCGTTCCTCAGAGGAGCCGATGAAGAGGAAGTCAATTAAAAGTCATACATCGCTCGACACTGCTGTAATGTATTTAAACCTCGAGGCATCTAAATACCTGCTGCAGTAAAAATGACACAGGTTATAATCAAACCTTTCCTCACAGCCACTGTGGTTACAAACAACACCGACCGCTGGCTGACACAAAGGGTTGATGTTATTACACCAAACGATTAATGATAACCAGCCGTGACAGCGTCGGCTCGTCATGTTTTCACATTGTGAGTATGCATCATTGCGGCAGAATGCGGTTCTCGTGACACTTATTGTTGTGGAAGGACACATAAGTGGTTTTAAGTGTTTTGCCATGTGTGGATGTCTGTGGACAGACTCTGTCACTGCGATAGCATCTCAACCATGTGAGACTTCACAGGTCTGTAGTTGTGATCGTATCGAAGGCTGAGCTGGACGATGAGGTGTGGTGCGATCTATAAGCATGTAATAATGCAGTCACCACTGGCTGGAGTGTCAACATGTTGATGAGTGTTGCGGTTGAAGTGATTTAAATGTTTAATTGCAGGGTGACCACAACCACAACTGCTAATGGTGCTTCAGACAAGCTGCTCCGTCTTTGTACCTTGTGCAGGTTCTTCAGTTTGGGAGGCAGGTTGTCTCGGATCATTTTCATGGCTTTGAGCGGCGGCTCGTTGAAGTACGGCGGCTCTCCGTCCACCATCTCTATGACCATGATGCCCAAAGACCAGATATCCACCTGGACGACGTGAGAAGAGACAGTCAACAGGTAGAAGAGCTAGCATAGATGTTCAAATATCAAACAACAGTTAAATCCTGAAGGAAGAGTGTGAGCATTACCTCTGGTCCATAAGGCAGTCTGGATATGAGCTCTGGTGCCATCCAGTACGGTGTTCCAACCAGAGACTTCCTTCTTTGCACTTCCTTAGACACCTGAGCACAGAAACCGAAGTCTGACAGCTTCACCTGGAGACAGACAAAGAGATGAAAAGAGGAAACATCAATGTCAAGATTACAGAAAGTGCACAACAAAGTGATCATGAACTCTTTTACATCGCGTGTGTCGTGCTGTAATGAAATGACTGTACTGGTTACAGCTTTCATAACAGCGAAGCAGGAGGTGGTTAAACTTGACATGCTGAGACAAGCTGTTCCGTGTGGTACGAGACTGTAATCCATTACCTGGAGGACAATAGACTGGTGGAGATGACTAACAAACCACATCGAAAATACAGCAGAAACCAGAAAAAGTGGAAGGTCGGGTTGGTTAAACCCCCAAACTGAATAAAAACAAAACAAAACATACGTGCTGCAGTGTGTCGTGTTGGTAAGGAAGACAGTTTCAGAGAATGTGATGATGTAAATGAAAAAAACGCGAGAATACAGTGCATCTACATCTTCTGACAGACGATATACCAACATGACAATATGGGACGTCAAGACCAAACATACAGGAGGGCGGCAGCTATAGCAGGTACAAAATAACTCAAGTGAGACTGCATGAAACACAAAAACACACACACACACACACACACACACACACACACACAGACCCATTAACTCAAAGATGATTGCAGCAAAATCTCAAACTACATATGAGAAAATAAACCTGAATATAGAACACTGCTTCACCCGCACCGATGACATCCACGTTGAACCAGAGAACAATGCATGTGTGAATATGAGGCTCAAGAAATGCAGCAACTCTTTCCATCCACTCTATACAAACACTTCACAGCTTCACAAGGCAATCGTGACCTGATCCTGATGCACTGAAGCACAGTGGTTTACTCGCAGTGCATGCTATATTGAAAGCTGTGATCACAGAACATTTCACTTTTGATTACAGGCAGATGGAGCAAAGTTAAATCAAAAATATGCAGTTCAGTGGCATGGAAATGTTTGTTATCTTAGGCACAGTTTGCATCTTATGCTTCAATGGCCGAGTCTGTGAAATGTGTGTCGGGGTCCTGGCTAACAGCCACCCCTCTTTCTGAGAACGTGTGTGCATGGCTGGGTATCTCGACAGAGAAGCAGCTTTAATGTTGCCCACGAGGCCGACTGTTAGCCTCAGACGGGTCGGAAAAGAGAAACGAAACAACCAAAGCTATGAGAAGTGATGCACACATGTATGAACACTCACATACACAGACACTCTAACGTGATTGAGCTTTTCACGTACCGTCTTATGATAAAAGTAACAATGACAATAATACGGGAGTCAACCAGAACAGAGATAAACTGCGCTGACCTACATTGTTAGAAGTGAGACTCTCTCACATTTATCACTCTGCACGCAGGTGCATTCAGACAAACACACCCACCCCACTGACGGTAAACACTTCAGGCTTGGTTAAGTTTGCTTCCCCTGCCAAGCCAGAGTCACACGCACCAACGCAACCCAACCCAGCGCTTACACACCACAGCAGGAAGCTTTCTGTGAGCGTGTGTGACCAGAGATCGGAGGTCTTCCCGAAATGACACCAACACTTCTGATAAAATTAGTCCGGAAATTTCACAACTTTAAATTAGAAATGTCGTGTTTATATACAAATGCATCTCTAATATGAACACAAAAAGACGTGTTAAGAAATTATAACCCTTTTGTGCACACATACAACTGCACACAGGTGACACTTTTATCCCATTTTTTATTACTGACACAGGTCACACACGCGTCCTCTGAGAAACTCATTAGCAGGAGTAATGACCTACATGATGCAGCCCCTGCAGAGCACAACAATGCAGAGCAGCACCGCGGCGTCGCTGTCGAGACCTGCCTGGTCATGCGTGCTGCTGCTGGAGGCCGAGGCGAGGCGATGGGTGAAACCACAGCTCATAAAGCGATCAGACCACAAACACTGCTCAGCTGTCATCATGTACGCTGTGGTTCAATTGTCAGCAACATATATGACTTGCACATAGAGTCTATGTTGACGTCGGAACGAGAGACTCAGCAAAAAACAAACAAACAAAAAACAGGCCCACAATTTAACTCGATAGTCTAAGAAGAAATGCGAGTAAATTAACAGAGAAACTAGAGTCTAATGTTATTTGTGTAACAATTTCTGTGTTAATCTCTTTTGTATTGGCCATACGTCTCTCACTGTCGCCTATACAAGCCTGTGCGTGATTTGTTATGTTGTTTAAAGCTGCTGGACTGTGGATTTTGTGTGACAGATTTTCTACGACAGTGATGTGACTTGATGCACGTTCTCAGGCGCCTCGTCTCAGTGCCTCAGTGAGAGGCACCAGCATCTAATGTTAGCTCAGAAAATGGACAGGCGGCTTCCGGCACAACACAAATTGTGTAACAACGGTTGCTACCAAACAAGTATCAAATGTTAGTGCTTTAACATCGCATCTGTGATCTCGGTCTGCACTTACTGATTGACAGAATCTGAGTGAATCAGCAGCAGGATGAGGGCTGAAATCGCCTCAATTTGATTCTTTGATTGTACCCAATTGTTTACAAAATATGCATCTTAATGATCTGCACAACGTGGACAAACTCACGAGATACACCAGAGCACCGATGACATTCAGCAGAAAGCTTGCTTAACCTCTCAGACTTGTGAAATGCATGGTTTCTGTGCAGCTGAAACATCAGCTCAGCAGAACCGCATGACTACACAGAGAAGTAGACGGTACAAACTCAACCATCAGGGACACAGACCATGTATGCACGGTGTGTTGACTATTCATTTCTCCATGATCTTGCTTTAAAACCTTCTTGGTTTCATTTTCTGAAGAATGCAGAAACTTGCCAACAAGCAGGAAGTGATCTGGCAGCAGCCTCAGCGCTACAGTAGAGGTTAACTTTTCGTTCCCCTTTCAGACGATCATGTTCCCTTATTCTTGTATAACTAGGTCAAGTTCTCTTAGTGGCTGCAGCGCCGTGCTGAGTTTGTGCATCCTTGTGAGACAAACCTCTCTGTCCGTCACGTGCACACCAGAGGTCTTAGCATAGCAGACGTAATATGAATGACTGCTAATGGGCCATCACAGACCCACTGGAACATATCATTAATTTATATCATCTGCAACATGTGTGTTAGCTCTGACGTGACTGGTTGAGCTGTCTGTTGTGAAAATGGCCCTTTAAATGCAATGCTGATAAAGTGCTGCAGCAGTCACAGTGTTGTGGTTTGACATATGAAAGCAGATGTGTGCTGCTGCTAATTCAGAAGAACAGCTATATTAATCACTTTGTTTCTGTGATGCCACAAACCAAACTCTCGTCTCTTCTTACGTGTGAGCGGACGGTGCACAAAGACATTTTCTGCACTCTGACATTTTAAAGAGGAAAGAAAAATAGCTTGTTTTTTAGTGCCACTCCCTGATGTAGTGCACTCCCTGTCTGAAAGAATGATGCAGCTGTCTTTTCTGGTGTTACGTTAAGGTGAAATCCCACTCATGTGCAAAAAATGATATCGTAGTCATGGAAATAAATAAATAAATACTTTTTTGAATCTCATTTAGTTTTAGAGTTGTGCCAGGAATTACACATGTGGTGTTTGGGACTTTCTTGACTTGCTTGATAACCTTTTAAACTGACATTTGTTGTAAAATAGTAAAGTTCCATTTAGTTTTGTGTAAAACTGCTCAGTGAATTGAATCGTCTCAAACAATAAATGTCACCAACACCAACATTGCTGTCACCTCGGCACAGCAGGCATCATAAAAGGTGAAAATCACAAGTGTGGCTGTAATGACGGCTTCAGTGATGTGAAAGGAGAGTTAATGATGAAAAACACTGTTCAGGTACATTTCTTTCCATTTAAAATGACAAAAATCTTATGTGTAATTCATGGCACAATTCAAACAGGATTAAAATGTTATTTGTCTCTCGCCAAAAACCAACTGAGGTCAAACCTTTGTGTAAAAGCATAATTACGATGAAAGAGTCACTTTTAGGATTTACCGAGTGCGACCTGACAGGAAGGCTTGAAGAGCGGTCCACCATTACTCTCCTGCCTGTTAGGTCGCACTCGGGGTTCGACACTTTTTGTCTGCCATGACGGCAGCGCGCCGGAGGTGCTACTGCTAACGGGATTTGTCCAAAAACCTTCTTTTTAGTAAACTCTGTGTACACAAACAATGTTCTCAATGCTCGTGTTCATGTGTAGAGACCCTGGTGATACTACGAGCAAAGTTTCATGTTGTGTCGAGCCTTCTTACTGTTTTAAAAATAGAGATTTTGATGCTAGTGTAAAAGTGCCCGTAGCACTCCCATTGAAAATTAGCTTGCCCGAGAACAAAACTACAGTAAAAACCTTAAAATCTTTCCTTGTAATTATGCTTTTAAACGAAGGTTTGACTCATATTCAATCACAAACAAAGCCTCGGTTGCTTTTTGGCGAGAGAGTTTCAACTGTACATATTTTTTTGTGATGGCTATGATTGACTATGGTGGAGAAAAAGCAGTGTGACGTATGTGGGACATACCCGTCCATCATGAGTGAGGAGGATGGAGTCGCTCTTGATGTCTCTGTGGATCACACCCTGTGTGTGGAGGACAGACAGCGCCTTCAGGACAGACAGACACACGGTGGCAATCTGCTCCTCGTTCATCCTGCAGAGAGACGGGGGACACGTGACATGTCAGTTCAGGCTTCACCACCTCTGGAGTTGCAGTTATATTAATGATGTGTGTTTCTGGTAAACTCTACAGTCAGGTGAGATAATTTCTTAAACCCTACTGATGATGTGTAGCACCCACACCCACATAAAACTGTCATAACAATCAATTAATGATGCGACGTTGTGAAGAAAAGTGAAATGGCACACATGGTGGTAAATGTGTGCAGAGGACATGGGAAACACTGCCCTCTTGTGGAAGAAAAGAGTCATGGTAAGGTTCAATGAGGGACGTTTAAAGCAGGATTCAGTCATAAAAGGTCAGATAAGAAAAAAAAAAAGGCTGGAATCACATGAAAATATTAATTCCTCACCTGGTGTGCGTCACGATGTCAGTGAGAGCTCCTCCCTCCAGGAACTCCATGACGACCCACAGCTCGTCTCCCACCAGGTAGCTGTTGTACATCTCCACCACGTTCTCATGGTGATAGTCTCGCATGATCACCACCTACAGTTACAACGGAAACAAACAGGCTATAGTTACTTTACTCATTGGACTGAAAAGAAAGTCGAGATGGCCTCGCAGGTAGAGAGGCTGTTGTGTATCTGTGAGGTCGATGCTACAGCATCAATCACAACACTGTCAGAGAATGAAGAGCTGCATGATAACTCATAAAGAGTTTAAGAGGTTATAAGCAACTAATGTGTGAAACAGAGCTGTGTGCTCTGCATCTACATGACAGCTGAATCTCTCATTTCTAACAACAGCAGTTCTGACTTGTTCTATACGATCAGTCACTCTCAATGCGTTCGGATGTTGAATCACATCGTTCACTTCATCGTGAACTCTTACCTCGTTGAAGAGGAGTTCTCTGCGCTGTTGTTTCCTCAGGTCCATTTTCTTCACAGCGACCAGTTTCCCCGTGGTCTTTACTGTAGCGATGCACACAATGCCCGTGGACCCTTCCCCAATCTTAATGTAGTGGTCCAGGTAGGTCCGGGGGTCGCCAGGATCCACCACCATCTGTAGCGCCGCTCTGAACTGCTCATGGGAAACCCTCTGGGGTTCCCTCTGCGGCGAGCGGCCCTGAGGTGGAGCACCTGATGCTGGGGGCCCAGAGGGCACAGGGGGCCGGGGGGCTGGAACGCTGGGGTGAGGCGTGTGTGGGTGCTGGGGGGCCTCAGGGGTCAGGCTCGGGTGGGAAGTGTGATGAGGGTGCGGGTGGCTTATAGGGGGCTTGGAGCCGGAGGAACCTCGGGCAGAGCCGCCGGAGGGGCCGTTCTGAGGGGAGGATTCATGGTGTCGAACCGGCTTGAAGAAAAAGAGAGGAGAACGTCTTCTTAAACTCAACATACACCAAGTATGACTCATCCTACAAATTAAATAAGATGGTAAAACTAGTACCTCATCACATGAACGCAAAAACTTACATCGAGAGTATTAAGAGTATTTAAGTTATTACAGAATTCTATAAGCAGTTTGGATCAAAGTTGTTTAGTCTGAACTTGAGCTTGCGGTTATCACAGCATCACTAACTGCTTTCAGGAGAGTCAACCAGGACAGAAGCTGCTAAATCTGACTTGGAGAAAGAATCAGCGAGGTGCTGGGAGCTATCATCCATCAGCCAGTGGCTCAATATGCACCTGCCTGCCCTTTTCTCTCAGTCAATAACTTCCCTCAGGGTTGCTGTCTCTCCTTGTGCTTGTCCTGGCTGCAAACAGCTGCCTGTGGTTCCTACCTGTCCTGTGGGACTGCGTCCGCCCTCGCTGTCCGTCCTTGGGTAGGTGTTAAATGGCCGTGTGGTCTGCTGGGCCGTCTTCATCACCCCCTCTGAAACTGGCAGGTTTGGGGTGCGGATGTTGGGCCCAGAGAGTGGCCTCTTGTCCCTGGGAGACTGAGGGCTGCCGTCCCGCACCATGTAGCTGGACTTTGGCCTGTGGTCACTGGGTTGATCCCTGTGAACTCCCTGCTCCTGAAGAAAAGCAGGATTTAGGTCAGAGTTGGAGGGATTATTGAGAAGCATGCAAGGAAAACGGATAGAGGAAATCTGGATAAAATCAAGTTGGCAAGAGAACAAACACTACACAGTGTATTTCCTGCCGCAGTGTCAAATAAAAATATCCTCTTGAAGATATTTGATGTATCAAAATGCACTATATGTTTTTAAGACCATGGTCCTCACCTGGTCCCGGTCACGATGCTCTCTGTCTCTATGTGGGGGAGGAGGAGGGCCGGAGCCAGGCCTGTCTCTGTGGGCCCGACTGGGCTCCTGGCCTCTGGGCTGCTGCTGAGGCCGAGCCTGGCCTCCCTCGTCCCACTGAGGGCGGACCGTACGCTGGCTCTGGCGGGGGTCACCTCCACTCTGGTGGTCTGGCCTGGGCCGGTCTCTGAAACGGAGAGAGATGCTAACATCAGCAGGGATGCAAACAAAATCTGTGCTATAATTCTACCTGGTGCTGCAGTTTCAATCCTTACCGGTCTGAATGCGAGTAGTGTCTGTGGTGAGGATCTCCGTTCTCCTGCCCTCCTCCAAGCGAAGAGGTAGAGTCCTTGCGAGGCTGGGTGGGAGGGCTGCCTCGTCGCAGGGAGTTGGAGCGAGTCACAGACATAGTGTCAAACTCATCCAGCAGCCATGTCAGAGAGCCGTCCGCTCCAAGCTTGCTGCCACGTACGATTGTCTGGAAACATTGAAAAGAAAAGAAAAATAATGTACAGCTGACAAAGAGGCCCAAACATTCAAAGCTGGTGAGAATTATCACCGTGTGTTTGTGAATATATGGGTACTTTGCTATTTAATTGGTTTGGTCTTAAGTCAAAATATCTATTCAAAGTCAGTTTAATTGTACCTAGAGACAGAATCACAGCACCAAGTTTCTTTCGACATCAGTATCTAAGGACAACTCAAGTTTTAGATCATTTTCCTCAACCAACAGCTTGTCTGTCATTTGAGCTTATCCCACCTTGCGCGGCTCTACAGTAGTGATGACAGTCACATCGATGAAGGGTTTGGGCCTTTTCGCCGTGTCTTCGATGAGCGACTGCCATTGCCGCGGCAACCCGACGAACTTCTGCTCCTGCTCATCAAAGTCGGTATGTACACGATGCTCAAAGTTAGACGGAGCGGAGATCTGGATGCGAGACTTCTTCTTTTTGGTGAACATGATGGCGGCTGAGGCAGCTACAGCCTAGCATCAGACCTGCAGGGAGGAAGCAGGAGAGAGATGAGAGTTAGCAGGAAAGACTGCGGAAAAAAATGCAAATGTGAAACTTGCAAGTGGCGTATGTAAAACACAGCGCACGTGTTTGCACACAAGCATGCAGACAGGCAGAGACAGCAACTTCCGAAAATGACAAATTACTGTCTTCATTTCAGGAAATATCACAGCATTACACATTTATTAAGAACAATTAGTGACCCTTAAAGAATTGAAAACAAAGGGTTTTTTATCATAATTGTACAAAATATGTCATGACAGACATGAAAATGTATATAAACACTAAATAATCACTAATACAGCAGTATTCAATACTATGGATTAGCAAATATACACGGTATGATTACTGTGATAACTGTACAACACTGCAACCCTAAATGACAAACTTGTATGTAAAAATACACTCGGTCCAAATAGAATTTAAAAATATCAATAATAATAAGCCTGGCAGGGAGGCTGGGTGTGGTTTCCTATAAAATACAAACAGAAAGAAAGAAAGAATAAAACCATTTACACCCAACTGAGCTTGTAAAGCAGCAACCAAACTTGACTATCAGGTCCTTATTTCCCAAACTCACATGAGCATGATAAAAATACTTTCTGGTTGTGTGTGTGTTTAATTCAGCAAATAAATCACACCCAGCTGGTTTATTTCAGCCCGCTGAGCATTTGGCGACGTACTGGAATTAAAGCAGCAGTGACCTTTAGCTGAAGGTCATCAGAGGGCTTTAACAATAGGCTCGCTGCTGGTCTCCCATTACTAATGACAGGACAAGTGCTGCTGCTCCAACTCTGACTAATGGACACGACACGATCAGCCGAGGGGACGACGTGAGAGTAGCATCTTAAATCTGTTTTCTCTCGCCGTCTCAATCACTCTGTAACTGTCACAGCTCCGGTATCACTCTGTGTCGTATACAAAACACTGACTACAGTCCAGTCTGCTGCTGACAGCTCACGTTCTGTCATAAAACTGATGTATATTCTGGACTGCTGTATTTAAATAATACATATCAGAGTGGGATACAGAGAGGATGCCTCTGAGAACTTTTCTCAGGCTGCCTGGTGACATTTTTCTTTTAGGAGAACTTGATATCTGATAACTGCTACAGGACAGGGATCCATGGAGGTCCAAACCAAAGCAGCAGTATGAAAAACATTTCTGCTACTCTATTCCCTGAATGTTAACTAGGGAGACAAAATACTGGACATGTGACAGAATGATCAAATGAGAGATCAGATTGCTGCTATGGATCTTTTGAAGCCATCAAGCTTGAACTGTTTGTGTTTGACATGTTTTCTTGAAAAATGACAGAAGCCATTAAAGGGATATTCCGGTGTAAGTTTAATCCATGGTCTAAATCAACGTGAAACTGTGTTAGACTCCCTCTCGAGAGATCAAGTTAGCAGACGGCTAATTTACGGAGTTTTATCAACCTCAGAAACGACCGCACGACAACAATACACTGCAGTAAATGGATCCAAATATAAACCGCCACCAAAAAGCCACAAATAATGCTCAGAACAGCACCAAACTTCAGCAACAGTACAAATAGGGTATCAGCACATAGTCCGGGACATCTAACCTCCGCTAGCTTAGCTGGATTTCTATTGTGAAGCTAAAAACAGAGTTCAACTCTCCTCCATCAGCTTCCGGGTCGGGGAAGTCCCGACGCGACGATTACCGAGTGCGGTTAGAAATGCTCAATTCCGTTCTTTTCCCTGTCCGCTCTCGATAATAACTGTTATAAACTGGCAGGTAAGACACATATGAACTTTGATTGCTTTTCCATGGAGTCATAATCATTCATTTTCATCCATGAGCCGCGGAACTCTACTGCACTCGGTAATCGACTCGTCGGGACTTCCCGTCAACAGGAAGCTGCTGCAGAAGAGTGGTAAATTTAGTCAGCTTTTCAGTAGAAATCCAGCTAAGCTAGCGGAGGTTAGATGCCCCGGACTATGTGCTGAGACCCTATTTGTACTGTTGCTGAAGTTTAGTGCTGTTCTGAGCATTATTTGTGGCTTTTTGGTGGCGGTTTATATTTGGATCCATTTACTGCAGTGTATTGTTGTCGTGCGGTCGTTTCTGAGGTTGATAAAACTCCGTAAATTAGCGGTCTGCTAACTTGATCTCTTGAGAGGGAGTCTAACACAGTTTCACGGTGATTTAGACCATGGATTAAATTTACACCGGAATATCCCTTTAATGGATTATCAAAATAATTGGCAGTCAATTTCCTGTCAACGACTAATCGATGCAAAAACCTGGAAAAACACAGATTTCCAAGCTATCCTCTGAAACACTGCTCACTACTTTAACTCGGTCTGAACAACCTCGTTCTCGACATTGCTGCTTTGTCGGTGGGTATCAAAGGAGACACTCCCAGTTGTCAAACAGAAGCTGGCCTGCTACTGATCAGTGCGCTATAAGCAGTCCCGGCCCTGCTGGGCAGCTGACCACAGGGGGCAACAGGAGTGGAGGGCCATTTGGCCTGTTAAAAGTCTGCCATAGCCTTCTCTTCTTGTTTTTGTACAAAACACTGCACCCAGCTCAGCCCAGCTACTGCAGAAAAGAACAAAAACAAAAACAAGGGAAGTTAAGAACAAAGCAATAAGAAGATGCAGGGAATGTGAAGACCAGAGGGGGACGGTGGGTGGGTGTGCTGAGAGAGAGGGCGATCTGGGCGGGTCATAAGTTAGAGGGCATGAGTCATGCTGCCGAGCTCACGATCTGCAGTATTAATAAAGTCTTTCACAGCAGGAGTGTTTGAAGTGAAGCAGGACCCGCCCAGGAACACACCGAGAAGAGCCAAGTTCACACACAGCCTCTGCACCAACACAGAACTTCAACACAACACAACTCTCCTACCAACAGTGCAAAGACAGCAGGATAAAATGCCAAAATGGATATTTATATGTACTTTACTACATGGTGCAAAGTCAGCAGGACAGTAAAAACATTGATGATTGCAGTGACCAAAACTCAGGAGGCTTCAATTTTTGACAACACAGGATAATAATGTGATACTGTAGAGCTGCAGTGATGTTCTGACCTACAAATCCTGGAATAGATCCCCTCAAATGTCACATAATCATCAATCTAATAGTTTTTCTTCAGTATACGTTTGACACAAAAATGATAAATCCAACATAACTTTGTTTTACCAGCCCTGCAGTCACGCACAAGTACCCAAATGCTTTTTCAAGCAAATGAAACTGGTTAGGATGGAAGAAAACAGCACAGCTCTTATCCTGAGGCACAGTGTGTTTGTTGTGCAACCTAATAGCTTTATTTATAAATTTATATCTGATGTCGTAGCATTCTAATGAGAGCAAAGGACAAAAATATAATCACCATGAAACAAATGGACGACTCACACACACTGCAGGGCTCCAATATCCAAATTATTTAATGCACCAAATTAACTTTGGTACCTTGGTGCATTCAATATTTCAGATATTTGGGCTCTGCAGTGTTTGAGCCATCTGTTTGTTTCAGTTTATGCTAATTTTTGGGCTTGGATATACTTGAAAGTGACATTAGCACTAATCGATGCTAACACAGAGCAGTGAAGTTGGTCTCACAGTAAGACACACGTTCAGTTACTTCTCCAGAGAGAAACAAAACAAAAAACGACAGGACTCGACTCCACCCAGCTACCAGCTCTGGATTTCATAACCATTAGCAAAACTCATAACAGTGAGGTTGCAACACTGGTGATAAATGCCTCTTTCCAGTCCTAATGAGTGTGGTGACAACAGAGAAGAGGCAGATAAATCACTGTGGAGGCTCATCATTAGTGTTTGGCTGAAACAGCAATACGGTCAATCAATGCATCTGGGCCACAGACAGTAACCACTGCCTTAAGGAAGGGGAGATTAATGAAGACTGGAGGAGGTGGCTGGAGACATTATAGTATCACCTACACAGTAATATAAACCAATATGTACATGCACCCTCTGAGTTGATCTACTGATGGGAACAGTTAGAGCCGTTATTTTATGACCTGGGTCGTAATAAACGTATTGAAAGCATAAAGAGTTTACAGGCTGTAAATCAGGACAAAAATCATCATGTGGGGATTAAGAATGACACCGAGTGTCTTACTTTCCCAGACAGCGGTCTGGCTGTGAATCATGGAGGATTGTGGCTTTCAAATCCTGAGCCTTTTCCTTCATCTGGAGATATCTGGGACTCTTAGCTCAAGGGCTCCGAGTGAAAAACAAGATTTTACTGCTGCTGTTAAGAGCCAAGACACGATAAGGTTTAAATGCAACAGAGGCAGAGAGGCAAACAGCAGAGAGATTACTCTGAACTCAAAAATCCTGTTTGATCTGAGAGAACTTCATTCACAAGGTGGCATAATACCGTTGACTGTAGCACGAATAAATAAAACTGTGTGGGTGCAAATGCAGGGTTTTGGCTGACAATGTGAGCCTGGGTAAACAACTGAGTGGATGATAAATTCACATGCAGTTTTAGGAAATAATAAAGAGATGTGAAGAAAAATAAACCAGCAACGTTACAAGTGGGTCATACAAACAACCCCGCCTAACACATCACTAAAAATAAGAATCTGAATAAGTGCAGATTGAAGATTATTACTAGACAATACTGACAGACAGAGAGGCAGACAGGTGTTTAGAGGGTTGAGGTGTTTAAACAGGTGAGCTGCAGCGAGCATACAGTGAAAGGAGAGTGATTAACAGCTGCAGCAGGTGTACGTTCACTCCTCCTCGACCCCGACAGCCCGCCGGCCTCCACCGAGCACACACCCTCCACATCCCACTGCTATAAAACAGGACAGGGGGATGAGGCCAACAGGTGTCTGCTCCTCTTCACCACATTAGACGATCTGTCTTATGTAAAGCTTTTATGAAATATGAACCACTTAGTTAAATGAATTGGCAGGTAGAACTGTGCTCATCAATGACAGGTTTTAGAGTTTTTTCCTCAGGGTTGAATTCGTCTGCATGTTCACTTTACGACTTTCAAGACCTGTTAGGATCTTCAACATGCAAATAAAACTGTCAGAGAAAAGCCACCCACAAATCAAAGAGTGGGAAGTGTGTGACAATGCAACCAGTTCGATTTTAAGAACTAGAATGGTTAACTATAAAACAAAAGCAGCTGCAACTTTTTGTAATCAATTGATCGTTTGTATAAACACTATTTTTAGGAGGTTCTGCAGCCTCCCTTTAAAAAGGTAATGAAAAATGACCCTCTCTTAAAGCGCCATCTAAAAAAAAAGGAACAGCAGATTGTTATTTATGTAAATTGTCTTATGAGTAATACAGCTGATACGGGAGTATCTCCTAAATTCTGTGCCGGTGCTCCAAAAAGTTCCAGTGATACTTACAGTGATACACCTACTGCAGACACTTGACACTGAATTCATAATAAACCTTACATGCTTCCAAAAGAAGTCACAGTGTCAAGTAAAAGTTATTACTGAATATAACTGTCGAACCTCAACACTCAAAAGATGAAGGTGCGCCCACCTCGCGTCAAGGTATAAAGTTTGTCTTGCAGATGGGACTTGGCTTTGGACAGAGAAACTTTATCGTAGGCTTTTAGTTTGAGGAGAAGAACTACACGGCTGCACCCACCACCACCTACTATAACTGCGTCAGTGCTCTCTTTCTAACACACACACACACACACACACACACACACACACACACACACACACACACACACACACACACACACACACACACACACACACACACACACACACACACACACACACACACAACACACACAGAAACACCAGAAGCTATATCAGCGCCCCTCCTCTCTTGGAGTAAAACAAGCAGGTCCCTCCCTGAACACAACAATCACTGTAGTTTCAGCTCTTCTGTTCTTTCCCCTCCCTCCCACTAAAAGTCCATCACTATCTCATCACTGTCCCCCCTCCACCGCCCCACCATTACTCTCCAACTCCCTCTGCTCTCCTTCCCCCCTAATCAGTCTCCCACCATCCCCCAAACTTTTCCTTTCTCTCTTTCCTCAACTCACCCTCTCTCCCCGACTCTCTCCCTTCACATTGCTCCATTGCCGCCCATGCATGCCTGGCTGAACAGTGAGAAAGCCTGTCCGGTTAGTGGGCCGGAGCCAGGCTGATGAGCTCTGGATGAAGCGGCTGTCCCCGGCCTGATTCAAGTATTGTACATGGGTGGTCCGCTCTGTGAAAGACGCCGCCAGTCACAACAACATCATTTAGCCGCGATGATACAGTCGAGTATGAAACACTTCTGAACTGGATCCAGATCCAAGTGGTCAGGTGCAGTATCCAAATCACAGGAGCTGCAATTTACTGATAAACTGTAAAATATTCTCATTGCATAATATTATGAATGAAGCTTTGTGGTGCTACAGAAACGACCCAGCCGTCAAATCGTTCTTGTTCGGTACAGAAAACACATCATTTTGATGTTTTACAGTTAAAATCAAATGCAAATATTACCAGTTTGCATATTGCTCAGCCCTAAAAGACACCATTACTCTGAAAACTACACACTACAAAGAGAGCATGTGTTACATATTTCCTCTCTACACTATAATGATTTTCTGTCAGCGGCTCCACTGAGGCATACGATACGATCTCCCTAAGAAGACACTACCAACACTCAGGGGTTGAGAAGGTCAAGTAAACGTAAAATAAATACATAAATAGAATATTTTCGGGAATGGTCATCTAGTCAAGCTCTTGCTGAGCAAACCATCTCTTTGACACACCTTTATTATAGGTTTGGATGTTTCAAAACACAACACAGACTGAATATAGACATTTAACTTCAATATTCTGAACACTTCAAATCACCACAAGTTAACACAAGTCAGCAGCCTTAATTCTTGGATATATATTTTTAAAAAACAGAAGGGAAACAACACAATAGATCCCTAAAAAGATTCCCATGGGTGCGGTCATTGTTGTGTGATGACAGTTAACTGCTCCCTCATGAAGTTGGCGTAAATAGATTTTCCCCAAGTTAACAACTAGGAATTCCGACTTCCAAGTAGTATTCCATTTTACTTTTTGTCAAACAAGATCAGAAATGTTAGAGATCCAAGTTGTGTGGAACGCAGCCCAAGTATCTGACAGGTGTGCTGCAGTATGCGGGGCGTGTGTCAGTCACCTGCCGGTCAGTGATGTGAGAGTCGATCTGAATGCTCCCTTCACTGGTGACAGTTGTCTTGGTGGGACAGTTGGACATAAACAACAATGTCATCGTCCATCACGATGTTTCATGGTGGACATCATCATATGGCAATTCCACAGACAACGCCCAAACTGAATGTCTAATGCATAAAGGATGTTTTTGTACCACTGGAATAAGTAGCTAATGCACAGAAACTGTCATGTTAACATATGGCCAGTGATTAAAAAATAAAATCTCATTACCAGCGTGGCAGTAATTCCTCACACTAAATTTAATATACAGTAATTTTACCACCTGGTCCTTTAAGTGGCGTTCACCAAGGCTTACAAATTGATACTTATGCAGTAGCTCTTCACTGACAGAGACCACAGAGGCTCTGATTTAAAAAGTGAGATGCAGTCCGACCTGTATTCAGGTCACTGTTGTTGTTAGGGTTGCTCTTACATTAGCCTGCTGCTGCTGAATCAGGGGTGATAATTAATAGCCTGTTCTTTCACGACTGCAAACACAGACAACCCCGCACACACACACACACAACACGCTGTCACGAACACACACTCACACAGACATTCAGGACAGCACCTCTCTCCCAGCGTTTCCCAGATTTGTACTGTGCTGTGCAAACATTCAGCTGAACACCGAGTGACCTTGGAGCTACTGACTGCGCTAACGACCAGCAGCCTGTTCACAACACAGGTGGAAAGTAACACAGTGCATTCACTTAATCGCTGTACAAGTTCAGGGTTCATACAGCTTTTTAAAAAGGCACCTTTAAGACACCTTGACCAAAAATGTTCAGCCTTTCTTATCGCATCTAAAAAAATTCCCAGCTGTTCATAATAACTTTGATTGTATGGTTTGATCATGCTGATTTAATTATTGCTCTATCAATGCTAGTAGACATCCAGCAAACTAGGATTGTTTCACTGTAACTATTTTTGGTTGACGACTAGATTGTGTTTAAAAATCAAGCATTGTTTGAGGATTATATTCCAATTCAAGCATATTCCTAAAGGAAAGCATTTACAATTTGCCTTTAAAGCAACAATAACAAAAGGCATGCAAATACATAATTACAGATTATAAAGAGATAATGTATCTTAGTAACTGTCAAACCACATTAAACAGTTGTGTTTGAAGCCCGTACACCACAGGTATTCAGGAAGCTTGTTCCACAGGTACGGAGCATCGAAACTAAAAGCTGCTTCACAAACAAACAAACAATCTGATAAAGTCGTAACTCATGAGGGACATTCTGATGGAGGATACTTTTGTTTTTGATACACTGCTGTTTGACAGCACTGAGCTCAATATAAGACCAAGTGGGCCTGCTTCCATCTGTCTACCATTACAGTAAATTAGGTAGATCCAGAACTGGTCGTTACACTTCCTTCCCATGGCACAACGAGCTGATGTTTATATCATGAGATCTCAAACGTTACAGCAGATAACAGCAGATTCAATCTGGTCAAAACAAAATGTCATACTGTTAAGATGGATTACACTTATGATCACCTGGATGTCCTGCCTCTTACGGTTTGTGTACACAGGATGTGTTTCAGTCCCACTATGTAAGAACATCTATCACTCTTTGACTTAAGACATCAGCGTCACACTGCATATCCAAAACTTCATTTATGACAGAAAAAGAGAGTGAGGTTGTGATTAAATCACTAAAGTCTCAGCTGGAAATAAAAGACTCACCGAGGAGCAGCTTGACATCACAACACTGGAGGTAACTGACACAGGTGAGCAACTCTGGCATAAACTTGAAGGCAGTTCTTCTACAGTCAACTTGCAATGGTGTGAGATTTTCAAGTTCTACAACCATCCAATGTCAAAGCACTTCCAAGCATGTCAATCAGGTAAAAAACCCAAAAGTAGAGTCTGCAAACTCAGCTCCAGTGAAGGTTTATTTCTTCCATGTGTGATGTTTCCGACACAAGCCCTTTTGTTGAACAAATGCTTTATTATAGGAAGTTAATACTGTAGATAAGCAAATGTACATGGTACGATAGCTGTCACTTTAAAACCACGGTGTACCGCTGCATGGCTGCAACTTGTGGTATTTAAATTTTATTCACTGATTCCCATCCATTGCTCATCAGATCAATTCAAGTTTTAAAACGTTACATTAATGACATAAATATAACTAAAATAGAGATTGAAACTGAAAGAGCCAACGTGAAAGTTTGGCAAGACAAGTTTGGATTTCTGCTTTGAGACATTTTTGGTAGAAGATGCATAAGAATCCAATCGTACGTCCTAAAATAACAAACATCTTAACCAAAATCTTCTCTTGTTCAAAAGTGATCAAACAGAACATCACGCACCGCCAGCGCACAGTCAGACTAGGAACTTTAAACTATTTGTTGTTAAACGACATTAAAATGCATGAAACTAACTTTGTGCACATCAGAGCACAAGCGGCCAACTTCCTCCACAGTCACAGGATAATAATAAATCACTATCTCCCCCTCGTCTCCATGTGTCACCCACACTTGTGCACAGAGAGACAGATGACCGGGGTATCTGAGGGTAACAGCTGTCCTGACAGTCACAAATATGAGCAGTCAGTAACAGGTTTGAATGGAAACAGTCAGGGAGGAGGGAGCAGAGATAAAAGAGTCACACAGTCAGTCGGTTCCCAGCAGGGCTGTCTGTTAAACACAGAATCAGCCTTCACTCTGTGGCCGCCTGCATTCACACAAGCCCAACAATAAAGTTATTATGCATTTTTCTGACTCGCAGTTAATCCCTGTTGTGAGATTTTAAACAACAGACTTTTATTGTGGTGGCCCAGATTAACTCTCGCTCGGTCCCAGCAACGCAGCAGCCACATCACAAGTTGTGTTAACTTTCCTCACGAGTTTAAAATAAAAAAAAAACACACAACAGGGCGATTTAAAACCGTGTGTTTTGCAGTCGGGAGTACTCACTTCACGTCCCAGGTGCCCTTCGAGCCAGCAGCAAACACACACACTATCCACCTGATCTCATGTCGGAAACGCAGCTGAGGACGAGGAAGAAGAAAAAAACAACAGACTCCTGCAGACACAAAGTTGTTTCCGCGAACAAATCCAGCTGAGTTCAAACCGTCGGAAGCGTCGTTACGTCCTCATGAGAACACGGGACACGGTGACGGACAGCGGAGGACAGCGTTCACAGCACAACACACACGGAAAGAAATCAAAGTGTTGCAGCTTTGGGCTGTAAATACAAAGTGTGTCGCATTCCTATGGTTTCAGCAAAACGCGGCCCAGTATCATGACGTCACCAAGAGGGAGGGAGGGAGAGAGAGAGAGGAAGAGAGAGAGAGAGGGAGATTATCACGGATCTGTTCGCATCATTATGTCCTGTCAAATAAAATCTCCGACACAAAAGACACTCGAGTCTTTTTCTCGCAGATCTTCCTCCCTGTCAAACAGTACACGTGACGTCACAGGTGTGCATGTTGTCACCTGTCAGGTGATGTATCTCTGACTGCTGCCACTTCCTCTTTTATCTGGGATGATTTCAGGGCTGTAAGTACTTTCATTTTCAATTAATTCACCGATATCTTTTTTTTTTCATTTCGAATAACCGATCAATATTAATATGACATGTCAGAAAGTTGTGAGAAATGTCAATCAATTACAAGAAATAATCGTTTTCTGCATTGTGTTCTGTTTACTTTTGATCTCACAATAAAAAATATCTGGCTTGAGTATACAATATGTAGCACATACTAATTAATGTTGGTCATTTTCTAGTAAAAGCAAAATAGTTGCTGATACATTTCTTTATTTGATCGACTATTGATATTATTTTATCTCTACTTGATTTCAACTGTTTAGATTGATTTATAGTTAATCTACTGATCCCTAAATGAATTATTACAGCAATATATTTTATCTGTTTCAACAATAAACTGCGCATAAATCCCCAAATATAAAATATTAAGTCATTATTTGCATGCTAGTGTGATTACTTACTCCATGAAATATTAAGTGAAGGAACTGACAGGGATGGATGATGAGACATTCTAATTTGTTGCATCTTTTTTATCGATCTGTCAATCGAGAGAACTATAACTACTTTTATAATCGATTGTTTAAATTTAACACTTATGGTATTTATCAGACTTACAGTAACAGATACATAATTAAAACACTGATGGCGGTCGCTGCCATGCAAGGTGCCGACCAGCAGATCAGGAGCAGTTTGGGGTTCAGTATCTTGCACAAGGACACTTCGACATGCAGAGCAGGGGAATAGAACCAGCGACCCTCTGCTGGCTCTTCCCCTGTGCCACAGCCGCCAGCTACATAAAGATGAAGATTTCCTTTGTTCTTTGTCATTTATGTCAGTTAACGAGGAGTCTTGTGGCGAGCATTTTTCTGTTTTTACAATGTTTGGACAATAAATGACTGAGTGATTAATTGTGAAAGTAATTGTCACATGATTGAAAGTAATCGTTAGTTGCAGCACGACTGTTGGCACATGACTCGTGTGTGACTCACTTCAACCGTCTCTGACAGCATGCCTTAAATTATTGCTATTCATAGCAGTCTGATCAAGACAAGCTACTGTGAAATACTATGTCTGCATGCTAATATAAACACGTCCGTCAGAAGAGACGTTGCAGACGACTGAGTCAAGGCTAATTGACAAAACGCAACATAACTTTGGACAACAATGGGCGATGAATTGTATCAGCAATGTTGTTTTAGCCATACACCTGCACGCTTTATACTGTCAGTGCTTCCTAAATCAAATCTAGTTCATTATACTACAGAAAACAGTTATTTCACACACAATATCTGATTAGTTTATGACAGCTGTCTGCGTTTGTCTTTGTTTCCTTATCTATATACTATGTAAAAGCCTTCAAGGTGTTAGAGTCAACAATAAGGAAAAGGCCCGTTGACATTCCTTTGAGAGTAAAAATACAACAGGAACAGGTCCGCTCAACGTATCCCAGCCAGATACACACAAACCTGCCAATGCCGAGGCCGAGTTCAAACAAAGCATGCAGTGTTGCAGCCAATGAGGGCTCACTTCCAGGAGCAGGTTGTGGAATGTGGAAAGGTCAATGATAAAGACGGCAGAGAGAGCACGATGTAGAGCACACACATATTTGAGCACACATAGTAGCAGCTCGTACGACTGAGCGCGGGACCTTCAGACCTCAGATTCTCCAGCCCTGACACACACACACACACACACACATACATATCACATCATGTTTACTGCGAGGAGTTAACAAGCTACCTACAAGTTCAAGGATGACGTCAAAGGTCAGCAAACACCAAAACACAACATAGATCTGATGAGAGATCTTGTGTTCTGTCGGCTTGAGTTATACATTACTTTGAACTCAACTACTTCCATGATAACTTGTTGGTGCTCCTGCACAATGTTAGTGTTACTTCAAACATCAAAGCGTACTGTAAAACATGATTCAGCTGCGGCACCGTCATTACATGGTGATGGCATGTTGTCCTAAACGCAGACGGTGAGATGATGTTGTTGTGAACGGGTCAAACATCACGTCAGTGTGCCCTATAATCAGTGAGGCCAGTCATCATCTCTCCATCATCTGCTCCGAGATTTACTGTCTGCACGACAGTTCGGCCAAATGCAGCAGATTAGTGACTGTTACTCAGACTAGAAACATAGTGGAGATAAGAAATTGTGATCGGATGGATTGCTGGTGAACACTGGTGAAAGTGATCAAACAACATTTACTACTGTGTTGCTCATTAGCAACTGAAGGATTGTCATCAAAGTTTGGACTTTTCACCCCAAAAAAAATTCCAGTTTGATTCACTGGGTCACTAAGAAATAATAATTTGGACTACAAGTTATATATAACTTCACAAAGGGTTAGGATCAGGTGATTATAACTGCATCTGTACTTAGTTAGAGAGCAGAGACAGCAGTCCTACCTGTGTCACCTGGTCTTCTCCAGTATCAAGGACAAGCAAAAATCACCAATAAAACTGCAGCTTTCTTCCTCTTGTTTTACCTCCCTCTATGACAAACTGCCAATCACTAGCACTGCAACACCAGAGAGCGACTGAGGTGACACGGCGCTACCATCCAGAACCATCTTTGTATTGTGTGCGCGTGTGTGAGTGTGTTTGTGAAACCTCCATATCTCTGCAAACGTGCAGGCCCAAGCTTGATTTTTCAGCTGTGAATAGACAAACTGTACGTGCAAACACAAGAACAAAACTAATCACTCTGTTGCTGTGTGAAAAACAGAGAGACACACGAGAAAGAACAGCAGAGAGATTAATTGGAGTCAATTCAGTCATTCAACAATTCATCTTTTGGTCAGTAAAATGTCAGCAAAAAAAGCAAAAGGAAGAAAAAAGCAGGTTTGATTTATTGATTTATCTAAAAGCAAAGGATATACTAAACTATGAACATCAAAGTATGATGACAGAAACAAAAATGAGAAGAAGAGGAACATTCTAAGACTCTGAACCAAAATGTTCCGGAGAAAAAGTTGAAAAGTTTTCAAGGCCAAAGAATGACCAGAATAACAACTACCAGAGTCAGACCGATACTACATTTCTAATTTAAGGTCAGCACAATAGCATCAGCAAACTCTGATTCATTTATTTTCCCTACATAAATTAATTCAACTTAGTCTCACTCTTTGTCTTTCCCCTGGGCATCCACGCCCTCCCAGCAGTCCGCAGTTTGAGAACCACTGCTCTGTACACTACACACAAAGCTGGTCTGAGACCCAGACTAAATGGTTGGAACTCAGTCTCAAAAATAGGCTATTGTTATGAAATTGAATATTTCTTTTATTCATACGGTGTTCTCGTCTCTGTTCTCGGGCACCTAGAGGGCTGTGTTGATGTTGGCTGCTGCAGTCATTCCAGAGAGGATTTTCTTTCCTCTAAGGCAATAAGCCTGGCCCTTTCTGCCTGTTACAGGGGAGAATCATAATGTAGGCTCTGATATGACCCTCAGCATGTTTTTCTTTTTTCCTTCTCCTTCACTTCCCCACCCAGGGTTTATTTAATCCAGACAGCTTAGCTTGATCTTCTGTCTCCAGACACTTTTAAGCTTTTTTTTTTGAGGGGTTGAATGCTACAGTCTGTGGATAATTTCAGTCAATAAGCATCTGTAGCTGTTTTTCATTAATTCCACTCGCTTCTGCAGACAAAATCTTATGTATTGTTTGATAAACTATTCTGTCAAGAGATGAGAAGTAGAAAGAAATCAAAGGCTTAATGGGATAATAGCCCCAAAATATCAAACAAAAACAGAGAATAAAGGTTCATCCACTCCAAGTTCTTCTTGTTCTCTCTTCCAGTTTTTTCTCCCTCCATCAGTCCTCTCATATGAGGTGGAGTCGGGGGTTTTTACTCGCAGTAATCCACTGCTGTGTTTTCTCTGCAGATCTGGTTGTTTGGTTTGTGGGCTCTGCACCTCACCTCACCTCGCCTCCCCCCTTCACACACTCTGTCTCTGGACTGTCCACACACACCCAGACCTACCTGGCTGCAAAAAACCTCTTTTCTCTTTGCTCTCATATCACTTGACTCATCGCTCTCTCTCTCACTCACAGTCCATCCCCCATCTTTTTAAACCCAATGCCTTCTTTTTCTGAGACACCTGATAGCAGGAAAAAGACGAGACTTTTAATGTTTGCATGCTTGCTCACCCACTACAGCATAAACTCGACCAGAAAGGACACAAAGAGGATAGAACAAAACGGAATAAACTAAATAGGAGGGTACAAATCACAGCAAACCTGTTATAACTAATGATGATCATCGTTCGATTGATAAAAAGTCAGTGTAGAGTAAGAAATTATTATAAATGGCTAGTCTGACCGGCAGACAAGCAGCATTTTGAAGCTGTGACTAGGAAATATACCAAATTAACTGCTTGCATTAAATTAACCAACTACAACAAACAGATTTTCTAGTTTCTTAAATGCTCCTCATGTCATCACATTTTATACATGTAGTCAGAATATCAGGCAGTCTGAAAACTGAACTACTACCAACGATTGGATGTATTCTATTTAGGGTACAACAAAAGATTATTTGAATTACAGATTATAGATTATTATTGCAATTAATAAAATAATACTACAGAGTCTTCAAATTGCTTCTTTTTTCCAACCAGTCAAAAAGCCAAAGAATCTTCATTTACAGCCAGAAGTGGCAAATAAAAGCAGAAACATTTTTTTGCAAACATTTTTTCCATTATCCATTCAAGTCACTGACTTATCATTACAGCTTTACCTCTATTAGAAGATACTTTATTGTGTGTCCTATTAGTGTTTTGATGTGTTTGATACAAATTTTTTTTTTTTTTTACAAAATCTAAACCTCAGGATATTGCTATGCAAGAAACATTTACTCTACTCTCCCATCACTCAGACCACTTCTCTCTTTTAGCAGAGTTGCTCAATAACAACCAAACCAACACAGAAAATGAGACTTATATGCTTGATAATAAATTACCACAATGGGCTACAGACGTTAAAAGGCAACCGAATGTGCAGGATGATGCAGCTAGCTTACAATGATTATGGCCAACACGATCATTCACAGCTTCAGCTTCTAGCTGTCACCTTGTATGTCAATGTGGGAGCTGTTTTGCGTTCATGGAAGATGCCCAAACAGCAGCTGTGTTTGTCTCTCTCACTTTCTGAGGGACCCTTCAGGTCAGCTTGCATCAGACTAAAACAACATCCATCACATCATTAGCTCCACCCCCTGCTGGACACGTCTGTCAACTGTCATCAGCAGTTCCTGATTGTCTCTCCCTACAGGACTCCTCTCTCCTACTGTGATCCAGACACAGGGTTCCAAAACAAGCGGACTTTAAAGAACAAAACCTCCTGCGATGGGTCTCTTTAACCTGAGTGGATTTCAGATGTTGCTGTTGTTCAGCAGTACCATGTGCCTGCACCCTGAATGTGAACACAGTAAATCCTGCAGACAAATTATAAAGAAAATAGGGTGGCATACAGCAATTTATCAAATGTAACTTAATGTTTTTAATAAAAAGTAACAGCCCTGTTTTGTGGCGATTGGCTACAACTGCTAGCAACAGGTGTCATTTCAGCCAGTTAAACTTTCAGGTCCATTCTGCAGCCTGCAGAGTACCACAGATCTCTTCACTGTTACTGTTACTGTTACTAGAACGCAGAAAGGGGGAGAAGAAAAGAAGAATATTGTCCTTATTCATGTGCAATGTGTGGCAATACAAACAAATAAACAGCAGCATGCTGCCTAATACTCATTCATCCAGACTCCATGTGCCTTAAGTGCATTATTAGCAGAGTTAGTATTTTTTTCCATCTGTTTCACAGTAAGCAGCCAGAGACTGAATGCTTATGTAACAGGTAAAGATTTGGTTTATGAAACATCTGTTTCATATAACCAACATTAGTAATAAAGAAAATCTGCTAGGCTGTTCTTCCTGTTTGAGTCATTTAGTTTTTCTGCCTGATAACTCACAGGGCATGATGTGGAGCTGGAGGTTGATTCTGATAAGAGCGCTCACTGCTGGGGTTTGGTGTGTATGGGCGAGAGAAGAGTGACCCCTCCATACAGCTCTGGCATCCCAGGAATGTGTGGTGTGCCCAGCACTAATCACACAACCTTGCTGACTAACTAACTGCACGCAACATCACTTTTTGACTCTCTCATGCACACACATTCACATATCTGCCAGCTGACAGGAAAGAAAGAGCTGGGGGCATTAAAGACCAGAGGATAAGGAGAAATGATTGTGCAAAAGTTGGGTCATGGAGGGGACAGAGCAACTTAATCAAACTTCAAGACAGACAATATCCTTTTATGCTTCAGTCTCACCAGACAGGCTGAGACAACCTCAATCCGGTTTCCACGACGAAGATGAAAGTCTAACTTGGTCGTGACTAACAGGAACTGGCTACGCTTTCCCGTACTGCAGTATTGTAATATCACTAACGAGAAATGGGAGATGGGAGGAAAGACAGGTTGGTCTCCGTGTCTCACAGCTTGTAGACAGTAAGAAAAGACAATGTTACCAGAACTAGCTCGTCTCGTGGATTTACCATTAAGCCATGCACTGATCTTAGGGTCTTAGCCAAGAAACACAGCCCTAACGTAAACTTAGCTTTGTTAGACATCCACAGCCGCGGCTTTTAATTGTTGATCGACTTTCGCAAGTGACTCATCAACTTGTAACTAGGTCATACCTTGAAGACTGCAAGCTTTACGACTCACTGTAAGGCATTCTTCACATAGCAAACAGAGACCAGACCGAATGATGCGACTCTGGTCCCCTTAAACCCAGACTGGCCAGACTTGAAAGCAGCTAGCTTACGTTAGCCACTGTTAGCAACTAAACGGGCAGCCGAGACGCGCCACAAGCTAGCGCACATCAAGCTTTAACTACAATAATTGTGACCGAATGTGCTTACTCACCCAGAAACTCCCAGGGAAACGCTTCTCTGCTGCCACTGTGGTATGGAAATAAACTTTCCTATTTTTGAAAGAGCAGACGCGAACTAACTTTGGGCAAACTGTGTAACATTAGCCGAAGTCTCACTTTCCCGACGCCATGTTGAACGGGGGGAAATACTACATCCGGGAAACTGCAGCACAGCACCATGGCAACCGAGTCAGCGACGGGTCCCCGGACAGACCGTCGACAGAGAGCAGTTAGCATTTATATAAGGAGTTAGCATTAGCTTGCAAAGCACAACCACTAAATACGCTCTACATGTAGTTTATATCTATGTTCAATCATGTTCAAAACTATATGCTTTATAATATAAAACACTAGTTACAGAACAGTGTGATTACTCTTACATTGTACTACTGAATGAATGAAAAGGTACTATGAATTAGCCTGATGAGCCTGATCAAATTAATAGATTGCTTAAAATATATAAGTTAATTGCCGTTTGACTTGTGTGTCTATTTACAGGAATAATTACATAGTTGATTTTGAATTACTTTAATATTGTTGTTGCAGGTAAATTGTCATAGCAATTGTTGATCATGCTATCTTAAGAGGCAGGGGATGTGCAATTGGCCTAAAGGTGAAAGGTGTGACATTAAGGTGAAAAGTGTAATGAAATTAAAGTGTTATTGGGGAAACAATGCCACCTTGTATTTTATTTTACTTAGTTTATTTTTCTGGGACAGTGGATTTCAAGGAACATTACTGTAAATATGAAAGACAAGAGCAGACTGGAAAAAAGATAAAACAAAAATAACAAAATAAAGGATGAAATAACATTTTATGAGTTGAGTTGAATAATTTCTTAAATTATATATTTTTTATTCATATTTAATAACTGTGTATATTATATTGAACACTTCAGAGAGCTGTAGGCAGGTCCACTGACACGGAGGGAACATCAGGTCAATAGTCCCAGGTCCGGGGTCATGGAGGCCCCTTCATACTGCTGTGGGGTCCTTTGGAGATCATCTTGTCCTGGGATAGAGTATGACTAACTATGGCCCCGTCTGTAGGTGAAACCATGAAAACAAGAAGCAAACAAGTTCACATCCAGCTGCTGCACAACTCCACATCTTGTTTAATTACATCATAGGCTGGTGTACTGACGACTGATGGAATTAAAAACTGTTCATTTAAAATATTATTTAAGGTTGAATATTTTATACAAAATATTTCATTCAGAGTGCGACCTTCGGGCTTTAATACTCAGGGTTCAGGGTAACAAAGTTAAAGAGGATCAGAGGTCAGAATCTCCCTGGGGACATTTTCCATCTAATCAATTAGTTTTTAGGTCCCATGATAGATTGACCCTGCACCCCACACACACACTCACACAGCCAATCTGCTGTATAGTGTCAAGTGCTGCGCTACATACCAGCAACCTACAGAATAGTAAAGCACCATGAGCGACTGACTGTTGGCATCCAGCTGCACTGATTTCTCTTCCTCAGGCAGAAGAACCACACTGGGATCAGCAGTGGACCAAAACTTGACTGTATGAGTTCCTCCACAAAGTGTCAGGTTTTGTTCTACCTTCACTAACTGAACATGTGATAAACCGCACTGTCACAGCAGAAGAGTGGTCCGGACTGGTTGGTGATGAATGGACCGCCCTACTGACTAACTCTAACAGCAGATATTTTGGAGTTCTACTGCAGGTCATGCATAGAGTAGATGTGGAGCTGGTGCATCGTCGTGAAATCCTTCCTCGGCTGCGGCGCTGTGGAGCGGTTCCTTGTGCAGGAGCTGAGGAAGAGCAGAGAGATCAAGCAGATGTTGCTGCCCAGTGAGGATGAGCAGAGGCAGTGGCTTCTCAGTCCGTAAGATGGGTTGATCAGACAAAGATGCAACCAGGACGATCCCTCTGAAGCTGGAGACAACAGAGGAGCAGTTCAGTATCAGTTTCAAGTCATCCCAACCCACTGCTGCTCTGCCAGGTTCGGGCTTGGGAGGAGGAAAGGAACTGCAACAGCATGCTTACCATCCTGAAGGAAAAGCGTTCTACAGGAAGCACTGATGCCAAGCAGCTACCGGACTCTCAACTAGGCTGCAGTGTCAGAACATTCTGGAGGAGTGGGCTCTCTGTTTGGCTGCAGAGGAAAAACACCTCTAAATCTCCTCCAAACCAATCCCAAACAAACAAACCTCTCAAGAGTTTCTGGAGATGGTCGTCCTTCAGAAACCTGCTGCTCCAGTCCAGATCAGAACGTCCTTACCTTGTGGTCAGCGAGAAGCTGCACATTTGCCAGTCTGTTGTTGAATCTCTGCAGCCGTGCTTCATGTCCAGCCCCTTGGCGCTCAGGAACAAATGTTTCCTGGAGGATGGAGAGCTTGGTATGTTGTCACATGAGGACAGAGCAGCTGGGGGACCGTTCTTAGAGACCGGACGAAGCCCTGTTGAACTTGGCTCCTGTAAGATGTTCAGAGCGTTTCATCGTTACACCTCTCCTGAGCTGAGACTCGACTTCAGGGAGGAAACAGACTCTGACATGGAGGAGCTGCTGCTTGAGGATAAAGTTGACGAAGATGGCGAGGATGCTGACACAGACTGAACATCAGTGTAATGAGGAAATCTAAGTGATTGTTTTATAAAGTAGAAAGAACAAATTCAAAGGAACAGAATCTAAGAATCTTTGAAAAAAGTCATAATTTATTAGGTGAGTATTGTTATTGTTAACACCACATGTGAGATCTCATGTTAATGGTTAAAAACAACTCAGCGATGCGCCCCTTCCATGTTTTTTTTTGCCTTTGTAGGTCAGCAGGACAGCTGTCATATTATTGACTGTTTCCTGGTTAACTGAATCAATACAGTGATGGTCATTGTGAAATAGTTTATATTGTTTTCCAGTTGTTTTAAATCAAGCCACTTCAGTTGTTAAAGAAAACGCTGCATCGCTGTTTTGTAGACGACGAAACTTCCCCTGACTTTCCATCAACATGGCAGCAAGTAGATAATGACTTTTAATTCTTGGATGAACACAATTTGACATAAAACACGACAAGTTTGTAACCAGTGTTTTAGTTAATTGTGAGATATTTGAGAAGGCGAATCTGATGCAACACATTATGAGTCCCTACCTTTCTGATGCTGCTGGGTCATGTGACCTAATGTGTTTAATAAAATATCCTCATCACTATAAAGGCACCATTTAAATCTGCGGCTCGCTGCACAGTTCAGTCTGTGCAACACTGGCCTCTAGTGAGCAAACACTCACACTGCTCTGTGGTACTGTGTCCTAATAGTTTCCTAACATGCAGACAAACATCCAGAAGATCAGTATTTCAGTTTAATGTGCTCTGATGAACATCCGTTGGTCGAATTAGTTAATGTGTTTAAATGATTTAACTTTGTGTGTGTGTGGTGAGTCCTGACACATTAATCAAAAACACTCTGATATGTTTAACAACCAGCATACACATAACATTTGCATTTATATATTTACATTTCCATCCATCCATCGTCGATAACCGCTTTATCCCTTTCATGGGGTCGCTGGGTTTTTTGTTGGAGTTAATCCCAGCTGTCTCTGGGCGAGGGCAGCGTGCACACTGATGGTAGAGGCCACCATGCAAGGTGCCAACCGCACATCAGGAGCAATTTGGGGTTCAGTATCTTGCTCAAGGACACTTCGACATGCAGCTCAGCTCAGCCCGGAGCTGGGATTTGAACCAGCGACCTTCCGATCACTAGCCGACCTGCTCTACCCGCTGAGCTAACAGCTCCAAAATACTTAGAGCGGATCAGTGTCTTTACTGATATATAACAATAGGTTAATCAAAATGAATAGAGGTCGAAGTTTATGATAATAGAGAAAAAAGTTTGAGAAGATACACTATGTACCGTGTCTGCTACCCTTTGCCATATATTGTTAAATCAGCTCAACTTTAATAGGATTAGAAAACGTCTTTACTTTCCCAAAGTCAAGATTGAAATCGAGCTTTTCTTCAAAATGATATATAACATATTGATATTGAGCCCTTTGAATGATGACTTCATGATGAAAATGTTTGTGTGTGTGTGTGTGAGAGAGAGAGCGGTCTCGTTTCATCCTGCCGTTGAAGCAAATCTGTAGATTCTCTTTGTATCAGCGGTCTTTTCTCGCCACGCTGCAAACTCAGATCAATATTCCGTGAATGTGCTGAAATGGCTGATTCCTTGTGTACATTCTCCAGGTTTATTTCCAGTCTTTGTTTATCCAGCGAGATGTTCTGCTGAGCACGCTTGCTCTTTTCCAGCTTTCCTCTCCTGTCGTGTTTACTTTGCTGCGTCCAATGTGTTTCCTGTATATATTTATATATTTACTCTTTGATGCCCTTTTGACCTGTAATTCATGTTCGTCCTTTCGCTTACTGACTTCCTGTTTGGTTTCTTGTTTGTTCATGATGCACAAAGTTATTTTGTGTGGTTGAACATAGTTTCTCTATTTCCATTGCTGTTACAGTAAAATGTGAAAATGTTTGGATGTGATCTACCTGGAAGAATAAAGGTCATATTAAAGGTCAAAGGTGAAGCAGTCACATGTATTTGGAGGCTGTAAGCTCACAAGAAACTCGCCCAATCTGTATTATTCTCCTTTTAAAGTCCCCAAACAATACTTATTCTTTAAATAAGATGTCCTGTAAGACCTTCTAAGATGCTCATTAACATTTATCAGACTATATAAGCTTTAATAACAGAATGATCAACATGTTTATTGTTTGATTATAAGACATTATAAAGGATTTATTACTCATTAACAGTTCTCACCACAAAAGCATGGTTAACTTTTAATTAGTGCATAAAGGATATGTTCATCTAATAAATAATCAGGCATTGATCCTGCTTTAGATCTGGTAGCTGCAATAAGCATGGTTTACTGTTAATAACATGCATAATTAAGTGTTCATTAATCTTAATAAAGCAACATAAAAAAGCTGAGTAAAGGTTTAACAATGACACAGTAGCTTACTAAATTGTGTGCGTCATTATAAACTAATATGTTTTTTTATTAACATTCTTAGGCAGTTAAACGTTTGTTATAAGTGCTTATAAATATTGTATGAACTAATGAACAAGTTCATTATGCTGTTATTAACACTGAATATTAAAGTCCTTGTTATAAGCTCAGTTTATAGATAATAAAGCCTTTTTAAGTCCCATCACTGTTAGTAGATAGCATAATAAACATTGTTTATAAAAGCTTGATGGGTTTCTTATGATTATAAAAGCATTAAAAACTATTTACTGGTTTCCACCGTCACGTGACAGTTTAGACTGGATGTACAGAGCATTTGCACAGTGATCAGTAAACAAAAATATTATTTTTTGTGATTCTAACCACATGGAAATGTTATTACAGTCTGCAATGTTGTCAGACCAGACAGAATGAAAAGACACAGCTTCATAACGCTAATAATAAACAACCCAAGTCTTCCCAAGGAAGGAAAAACTGTTTTCACGGCGTACATATACACCCCTGTAACCACAAAGATGTTGTATATTTAGAGCTACAATAACAGTGACTATGATTAATCTGTTAGTTTCAATAAATAAATCCAGCTTTATCCTACAACTTTCAGGTAGATCCTGTAACCTTTTGCTGATAAAATGTGTGTTTACATAGAAAATCTGTCATTCTGCAGCTTTGTGCCTGAAGGTGACTGAGTTTTTGGCTCTGGACCAAACTGCCTGTAGGGGACGCAGCAGCATCCATCAAATCCCCTCTTACACCACAAACTCTAGTTCTAATATTATGAGAATAATTAACTCTAGTCTGATGGGAACACACCAGCCACAACACGCACGCCAACATGTTGAA
Source organism: Sparus aurata (assembly GCF_900880675.1). Lineage (NCBI taxonomy): Eukaryota > Metazoa > Chordata > Actinopteri > Spariformes > Sparidae > Sparus > Sparus aurata. The sequence continues at coordinate 3,549,187 of NC_044188.1, forward strand.
GTTCCACCTATAAGCACTCATTGCAACATCATTACATAATTAGTAACTGCTAGTTTAGGGGGAAACTCATTTTCTTTAATACTTTCCTGTCGCTACAACAGAAAGTAAACAGAAAGTGTTTGATATCCGACCAAAGTTTCTATGGTTTTGATGTATGACTGTTCCGTTGTGCAGTCAGTGTATAAGTGCCCGGAGCCAACATAAACACACATCCATTCAGTTGAGGAATTAAATGCTGCTAGTGTTAAAACTCATATCAGTACATGGAAACTTTGCCAGGGACTTCACAGAAGACTACAAGATGATCAATCAGAATACAGCAACAGTCACCGCGGCTGCAACAAAAACACAGGACGCAACTCAGACACAGAAGCCATTCGCCAACGATGCTGTTAGAAAACTGGTTGAAGGCTTTTCTTCAAAGGATGACGCCAGGAAGGTGGAAAATGTTTTGGAAAGGAAATGTTGGACTTTAAGGGCCATGCAGCTTCAAGTGCAGGAGTTGTACATGGACTTTGGACTTGTTACTCAGAACTGTGCTGACACTATGGGCATTTCGGACCCAGGTGAGGCTGTCTGCTCGAAAAACCTGTCAGACTTGTTCAGGAGAGCGTCAACTTTAGACTCTCAACTAGTTTGAAAACTGAGGAGCCCATAACAGATCGGCACATCACGCCACACAGCAGACTTCATGCTATGGTTGCACATGCCAGCATAATGTGAGAGACACTGATGGACAAGATTAAGTTTTCTGCCAAACGTAGATTATTTGGACTGATGAAAACTGATGATCGCCGTGATTCACCTGTTACAACAGTGGAACCAGGCAGCCCATCAGTGGAAGTTGTGAAACAACATCTAAAGCTGTCCAGAGCATAATTGTGGAATAACTGCATAACATCGCAGAACCTGTTTTGGATGACGTGACACACTCTGCGTATAAGACAGTGCAATCCGTAACCTCTCAGGAGATTATAGTTGTTGCAGATGACATCGCTGAGTTAATTGCAGAAGAAATTGTGAAACTGGAAAAGATGGAAGTTGCAACTCCAAAACCCAAAAGGAAGGGCAAAGCAAGATAAAAACTTTTTTTGCCCAAGCAGCCATTTGCCGCATTGCAGCCAAGCTAGGGGCAACATTAGACCTGGACCTCAGTGATGAAAGCAGTCGCTCATAGATAGTGTTGACTCTCTGCTTCAGGAATTGAGAGTTGTCCTCTACAGTCACCTCACAAATGGAACCATCTCCGAGGGTATTCCAGAAACACAAGGAGCCTGGGAGAGAAACTAATGGGAATAGTGATATTGATGTCTCACATGCTATTCCTTACGCTGACATAGAGATCCACGTGCCTAATTTTAAAGCCCTGACGAGCTGGTGGCTGAATACTCACAGTGACTACAACAGTCTAAGAGTGACAGAGGCTTTAATGCATGTGCCGAAGACTCTCAAGACCACCTCAAAATCTGACACTGCCTCAACAGTTGAGGAGAGGTCACATTTTGAGGTGGTCTTCCAAACTACCACTTGTCGAGATGGTAGTTTGGAAGTTATTCGTAAAACTCTGTGTTTTTCCTGCCAACATAATGACATAATAGTAATAAATAATGATAAATAAATAATGATAAATGAGTACATGTATTTCTGTGCATCTTTCTAATCATTTGCTGTCAGAGCTGTTAATGTTCAACTCAGACTGAAGTTCAGTTTCACTCGTGAATTTCATTTGTGGAATGAGATAAAGACAACTTTGTGCGACTTGTGCAAAAATGTTTTTTGTTTTTCCACTTTTGCCACTATGCAACAAGCAATTCACTTTCAAAGAAACACTGAAGGTTACTCCCTTGCTCAATATCATGGATTTATTTTGAGAAAGTTATTCAAACCTTTTAAACAAGCCAGCAATTTGAACTGTTTATCGATGGATTAACATTTTCAATTATAGTTCCTCATTTTATTACGCATTAAAACATCAAATAATGATACATTTATTATAATATTAAAAACGTTGTAATTTAGTCTATTTTAGAATAAAACATTATTTCATTAATGCCTATATTTATTGTTCAATTAATAAAATGCTTGATTACTATTTTACGTGACACTTGTGGTCTGTCTGAAAGAGAGAGGGACAAATGGCCGACAGTCATGGACGTTATACTGACCCTCAGTCGTACTCATTACCTACGAAATACTTACTAACTAAAAACAAAGATGGGGAACATTAATATTTGAGTTTCTGCCTTGATGAATGAAAGAATGTTTGTGAGTTTGCTTAATAAAGAAAAAACCTCCTGCTTGTATTAAAACACCAAAACTCTTGTTGCCAAAATGTTATATTGTGAGTGACAGGAGATTCTGAATGAACTGATGTGGACTGACTTAAGAAAACTGGTTCTGTTTGTTCTCCTCCAGACATTAAGTTTGGTATTTAACACGGCAGCTTCTGATGGACTGTGGCGCTCTTGTGTTTGAAGTCTATACAGTCGAGAGTCTGTTTGAGAGCAGCACAACATTTCCTACTGATCTGATAGAAAACATCTGACAACACCAGGCTTGCAAAGTAAGTGTGACTCATTTAATGCTTCTTCACAGACGAACAGAAACCAAAGCAGTCTATGTTGTTTTTATATAATATAATAAATAAATAAATAAATAAATAAAATATAATTATATCATTTATATTATAAATGAGATCAAATAAATGCAGGCGTTCGCAACAGACATACGGTTTATATTTCCTCTCAGTAAACACAGTCCATTTTATTTATTTTATTTTTTTAATATATATATATATATATATATATATATATATATATATATATATATGTATATATATATATATATATATATATATGATATTCTGATTGTAAGAGGAAAAAAGATGTAATCAGAGTACAGACACATCTGGAAAAAAGGGGATTTCTTACAGGATTATAATTTTAAAATAAAGCATGATATAGCAGTCTGTGACATCACTTCAGGAGTCCCACATCACTCTGCACTGTAAAATCTAATATAATCTGATTTAATTAATATGTTTTTTTTAAAGGTAAACCAAAAGTAAACCAAATGTATTAAGTCCTGAGAACATATTGTGCTTTATAGACGAGTAGTATGATTTTAAAGTCTATCTTTTGAAACACAGGGAGTCAATGCAGTGATTTAATTAACACATTAAACCAGAACTGAGACAAACACACTGAATACATTCTGTACAGGCTACAATGAGGCTGCATATTAAGTGTTAAACTTCTTTACCTGCTTAAAATGACCTTCTAGATGCTGACATACTAACATACTGTTAGCTAACTGTGCTGTATTCTGATATTCGGCTGTAAGATGCTAGTAACAAGTTAAAATTACACAGCACGATAATGGCGTCATGCTAACACTCTCCCACAGACACACGTTTGCTAACATGCAAACCGGTCTGTAAAAAGACGATGAATAAATAACTCAGACGTCTTTATAAGCTCGTTATAGAGTTAGTCTCCGGTTACTGTGTGCTTACCCGTTAATAAAGGCAGCTGAGCCGCTGCTAACGTGTTTCCCAAACCGTGCAATGCATTTGCAGCTAGCTAACATAGCATAACATAACCACTCACTTAAACTGACCAGCTAATGTTAGCCAACCAGCTTTCATGCCGTTCAAATTAATATATTTATTAAAAAAAACGTCTTGCCGACTTTACCGAAACTAATGACATGTTTTGAGAGAGTGACCTACATATAATTAACTGTGCATTATTCATGTAATAAACACGGCAGAGATAAAACGACAAAAATCACAATGGAGTTTGGTGCACAGAGCAAAACGTCCATCGCGGATTTAATTGGATGTAGTTTTTATGTAGATTATGATGAGCCGAATTTACCTCAACACTTAAAAGTTAAGTCAGTCTTGAGCTTCCTGTTCAGAGTTATTTCAGAAACATTTGAGGTAAAAACAAATCTCAGACATGAGAGGGAGGCTGGCTCCCTTTTAACCCGCACATGTGTAGAACTTCCTGGGCTTAGACAACAAGGGAGTTACTATGTGGAGCTGCTGATATCAAGAACAACACCTGGATTTATTACCTGAGATCTGTAGGTAAAAACTGATCTGTACACCTCCCACACAGACATGAATACACCTGTACTGAGCAGGTAACTGAACACATAAAGCAGATTCTTACAGAACAGTTTACTGACCGTGTTCGTGTCCTCAGAGAAGAGCGGCTCCGACCAGAGTGAAGCTCCCTCAGCCATTATTATAGGTATTTAAGTTTTGGAGGGAAATGCAGTAACTTCACGCGAGAAACGAGCGAGACCGCCCCTTTTGGCGCGCACCACCTGGATTCGTCAGAAAATCTGTGGGCGGGACTTATTTTGCATGGTTTATGTGGATCTAAACTGAGGTATACAAATCTGTTTAATACTGTTTAGCTCAGTTGTCAGAGCAGGCGGCTCATGTGTAGTGGTTTTATCTTCGCTATGGGTTCGAGTCCCAGCCCGGGTTTCTTTGCTGCAGCCTGTTTCCTGTAATCTCTCAGTCAGTTTAATCAAAAGAGGCAAAAATAAAAATAAAACAGATATAAATAGAACCAACACAGATAAACAATTTTTGATAGGATTAAAAAAGGTCACTTTTTTGTTGATATTTAATTTATCTGGTCTTTATTTGTTATTAATACAATACTAACAGAAAGTAATCAAGTTACTTTACTTTGATATTGTAATCGGGTGAATTCAGGTAATCTGGACACCTCAGCTCAAGTGTTATTGAATTCTGTTCTGTACTTTTAACATAAAATTGATTAAATTAAATGTGAACGATTACTTCATGGGGGTGATGTCACAGAAAGGGGCGGGGCACTTGTACATATAATAAGAATCCATTTCTTTACTTTACTTTCTCTTTACTGCACCTGAGTGACTGTTACCTGGGATGACACCTGAGAAACGTCAATTTTTGAGTGAACCTGCACAGAACCTTTGACTGTAACATGTCAACAAACGAAATGAAGATTTTGAACCTGGATTTATCCAAAGTTCAGATTTATGTCTTACATAATTGTCTTAACGTAAGTGATCAATGAGTACTTTTACTTTTCATATTTTAAATACACAGAGCTGAGATACATTACTTAAATAAAGGATCTGAATATCTCTTATTGGATGTGTGTTTTGAGGGGACAGTCCTTCATGATGTCACATTTTCTCACAGCGACCTCATTATTTCTGTCGTGCCCAAAACAAACTTTAATCTCACCACCATGGAAGAGTCCGCTGCAGACTCAAGAGTGCAGCCGCCTCAAGTCAGAGGAATGTAAGAGGGAGAGACACCGGAATTATAAAAATATTCAAAATATTAGATATTATATAATTGGGTGTGGGTATGGCCATGACTCCATAGGGCCCCCTAATGATCCAAACGAATCCACAGCCTCTGTCTTCACCTGTCAGATCCTGGTAATGGGTTGTTACCTGCACCTGAAGGACAGTCCTGTCACATGATAGTTTGTGTTGATTCACCTCCCGACGCTCTCAGATGAGTTCACTGAACATCATGAAGAGCACTGCTCCTAGATTTAATAAATGAATAATGATGAGAGTTTCCACTTCAGATTTCCCTCTGGCCTGAGAGAGCTGAGAGAGGAAGAGGAGAGGAGGAAGCTGTGAACGACTGACAGACGTGTCAACAAACTGCAGCAGAGTGTTGCTGTTTGTTGTCGCTGCAGTCCGGACCGGACGGCGAGCTCTGCTGAGTCATACGTGCTCGTCTCCAGGTCGCTGCAGCCTGCGAGGAAGAACGACTGCTCACAACTTCAGCTGCTATCTTAATAATTGATTGAAGGAGGCACAGTGACTCTCTCTCAGACACAAACACACACACTGTCTGTGCTGTGTTATTACAAATAATACAGAGTCAAATCCCCTGAGCACACAGAGGAGGTGTGTGTGTGTGTGTGCATTTGAGTCCTGATTATCAATATAACTATGCAGCAACATTTTGTCCATTACAGCTTTTACCTGTTGTATTTTTTGATTATTTTCTGATTAAATGTTGATGGAGTCTCAGAAGACGTCCTCAAGCATCTTGTTTTTATCCACAACCCGAAGATATTCCCTCTTTTATTGTCACAGAGGAGGAAAGAAAACGGAAAATACTTGCCAGTTAATGTTTTTACATACCACAGATATGTCCAAGGTTGATACTTTGGATGGTGCCGGTGTTATTACTGCCAATCAGCCGACCACAGGTGGAATCACACCCCTGGATCATTTAAAGGACACCTGGGAACATTTCCAGGGTTTTTTGTGGAGATCAAAACTGGCTCATTTTCACAGGAAGTTGGACCGTCGACATCCCTGATCACTGAGACTGCAAAGCATGATGTTTTTTATAATCCTAACAAAGTGTTTTTTGTGCCTGAGACTAAACAAAGCATAAACAGCGTTGTCACAAGAGAGAAATAGAAAATTGAAGAAACGTTCTGACTCATCAGTGGTTCTGCAGACATGAACTTAGCTACTAATTTCTTTCTTAAACCTCCTTGAGTTCGTCTTCCTCCAGTGCAGCTCAGCAAGGAAAAAACAACAAAACTGAACTGAGAAGACTTCAGTAGATCCCCGCTGGATTCATCAAAGGTCTCTTATGAACTTTGGATAAACTTGAAAAAATATTTCTGCACAGAACGGGAACTGTAGATATCCAACCCAATCACCAACAATTCATAAATACATTCATAAACATTGAAATAAAGTTTCAGATTGGAAATTCTTTTAGATTTAACATATTTTAAGACAACACGTCTCGCTCAATATACGTCTCCAACTCCAACATGGCCATCACCGGATTAAGGATTAGTGATTACTGTTTTATTTTGTTTATATGTGGCGGACCCTGCCACCTTTCTAGTTTCAAACAATATTCTGGACCTTATGTTCCTCTGAGAACAGCTTGTTTATTCAGTGCCCCTTTGAACGAGACACGGTCACTGACAGGACTGTCGGGTGTGTAGTTCTTCTAATTATCTGTTTTCACGGTCTTATATTTCATTCGTTTAATGACAAACTGCAACTTTCTTAGATTGAAAATGTATCTTTTAAATTGATAAACATTATATGTGTGATTCATGGCACAATTCAAACGAGATAAATAAAATATTTGTCTCGTGCGATTCTCTAGCAAACATATTTTCCTGGAATAAGGTCCCACGTTGATCCACCGGAAGGGACGTGACATCACCTCTCTATAAAACTGTGCATCAAAATATTTTATTAAGGGAGGAAACAATATCCTAATATTCACAATAGCAGAGATACTAAAACATGTCATACTGATATTTTCGTCCTTGTGTATCTGGTGTTTATGAGTGAAACCTCTCTCCACCTCCCTACACTCGTCTATTAAGTGTGATTTATTCTGAAAAAATATGATAAAAAAAAATAAGTTAAATAGTAAACAGAGTTTGAGATAGATTTGATTGGTAGTGTTCTCTTTTTCAAATGTGTGCAGATATCCAGATAAAATCATTATCACGCGTTTGTTTGGCCACAAAAAATCTTGTTGTTAAAATCTGATATCGCTACAGCTCCACTCTTGTTCCCTTCACAGTCAACAGATGATGATACTGAATTATTGAATGTGGAACTGAGGAGGCAAATATTAAACTATTCATTTGTTGGGTGGATCATTCTGGGAGTTGGATATTTGTTTTGTTGTTGAATAAACAAATCAGCGAAGGCAAACTGCGCAACAAAGAGACCAGAGGTGCAAAAAGAGCTGAAGGAGAAGCAAAAATGAAGCATCATTAAATCACCGAATCATTTTTAAAAATATTCGCTGTTAATTATCACCAAAGCTCTGGAGCCCAAAAGACTGCGTCTGGATTTAATTGCAGCCTCGGCCTGAGGATGTTTCCTCACCATCAGAGGAGACTCGACAAACACTCTCCGAGTTACTAAAGCATGATAATTAGATAAACACGAGAAAGGTCAGTGAGGAGAAGGCCGAGCGGCCGTCCTGCTGAAGAGGCTGAGTGTACTTTTACACGAGCATTATATCTTATCACACACGAGTAACACTTCCTGCTGCAATCTCTGAACCCAGCTGCACAGATCTGAACAGGAAGAGGATGCTGGAAATGTCACAGAGGGTTATGATGTAAAAGCTGAAATGTTTCGGCTGTAAAATTGAAAATAGCTCTCAGCCGACGTCAGCTTGGCCTTTCCAGTGAAGCGTCCTTCTGTTATATGAGCGCAGAATGAAACCACGCGGCCGTCTGTGGTTCTTCATGTGCGCGACAGCAAGCCGGAATGACGACACCCACACTGGAATAAATGCATAGTTTATCATATCATAACAATAACTTCTCAAGGCTACATCGTAAATAAAACAGTCTAGTAGATTTAAGGACCGTAGCCTAAATTATGAACAGGAAGTGAGGTGAACAAACCGTGTCGTCAAGAAGAGGTACGTTGAATATCTAAGCTCATTCTGTGAGGTGACGCAAGACAAAAAGTTGCTCTAAAAAGGTAAAATTGCTGCAACTACTGAGAGTATAGAGTGATCGCCTCGCGTTTCATACAGCTACGATCTACCGGAGATCACAATTTAGGCTACTTCTGCTACAGTACAGTATCGCTTTAAGTTCCTCTAGATACCTGAATACAAACAGCATCCTGCTGTGGAGAGAAAGAAAGAAAAAGAGAGTCCATCAATCCTTCTTTAGGCATATCTGAAAAAAGAAGTCTCCGTTAGTGCAGAGCGGTGGATCTCAGTGACGTCCGGGAGGTTCTCCGAGCTTCTTCGGGTGAGATCAGCAGTTCTTGAAGGGGGTCTTTAGAGGGAGGCGCAGAATCTTTGGGGTTCTAAGAGGTTCTTTATACGGTGCATTCAGGGGCTCAAGAGTTCTCGAGTGGTTGCATGGTGGTGTTCTTAATGGTTTTCTAATGTACTTAAGAGGGTTCAGGGATCCTTTGGGTCGTCCCTCAGAGAGGTTAAGATTTTCAGGCAGGAATCAGGGGGTCTCAGTGTCCATGAGGGGGGTCTGAAGAGTACTAAGGGGTCTTTTGTGGGTTTAAAAAGGTTCTAGACGAGGCAGAAATGATGTTTTAAAGGAGACCTACTGTGCTTTTTCAGTATTTTCCTTTCCTTCAGCGTGTTAAACAGGTTTCTTGTGCATTTAAAACGTCATTAAAGTTGAAAAGCCCAAAGTTCAAGCCAACGGAAGCTCCTCTCTCCCACAGACAACACTGCTCCTGAACACCTCATCGGTAGTCCCGCCTTTAATTTTGTGACTCTGTGACATCACACCGCGTCACCATGTCACACATTTGCATAATTTACACCTACATTCATGCTTAAAGTGAAGCTCATTGGAAGCCGAAAACACGACAGAGCCAACGACAGTCACGGTGAGCGTCGCTGGCTCAGGCCTGTGTCAGCCGACCAATCAGAGCAGACTGGGTATTCAGGAGGGGGAGGGTCTTAAAGAGACAGGAGCTAAAACAGTCAGAGTGTTTCTGACAGAGCTGCTGCACAGTCTGAGCAAACTGATGTGTTGTTTTTAGCATTAAAACAAAATAAACGGATGAAACTGAAAATAAGCAGAATACGTCTCCTTTAAAAAAAACATGTTAACGCATGGATGGATTACTGAGCAGGACAACTGGGCGCAGGACCAGAACAGGACCAGAACAGTACTTTTACTCATTTCTATAAGTAATCTCTATTTAAGGGTCCGGCCACTACAATCATACCTCACAAGAATCTCTTGTCTAGCTGTCAGCAATTGCACTGCATTGTGGGTAAAGTGGGCTCCACAGGTTTGACAGCTGAGAAGTGTGTGGAATAAAAAAAGACTATAAATCTGGAGTTTGGTTCTTTTTTTTTTTAAACTGTCAAACGTGCGGATGTAATTGAAGGGCCGCGTTAAATACGTTAATAATGAGAATCTGACAAACAAATCCAATAATATTTGTTAAGTTGATGTTACAGCTCCACCACGTACGGAGGCTCAGAGCTGCAGCTGACCATTATTGCCTTTATCGATTAATTAAAAGCAATTTATTTATTAAACTCGCTTCACTAAAAACATGTCAGACAATTATGAAAAATGTGTCTCCGGAACCCAAAGTTACGTCTTCAGATGACCCTGATGATCTCAGAGCTGCGACGATTAATCACTTTGTTTAATTAATTGGCAGCTACTTTGGTAATCAAACAATCAGTGTACATCTTTTAAAGAAAGAAATCAGGATTCTCTGGTTCCGGCTGCTTTAACGTGAACACCTCCTGGTTTCTCTCCTTCCTCTTTGAGCTGTGGACTAAACAAGACATTTGAAGACGTCAGTTTTGGTTCTGGGGAAACACTGATCCACACGTTTTTAACCATTTTCTGACATTTCATAGACCAACACGGCAAAATGATCAATGGAGAAAATAATCGACTGCTGCAGGAACATGGAGCAGATTTCAGAAAGCCTCTGTGTGAAGTGTTATTCTGTATATCGTCCTGCAGTGTTCAGTATCGTGTGTGTGTGTGTGTGTGTGTGTGTGTGTGTGTGTGTGTGCAGATGACTGTCAGTGTGGATCTGTGTGGCAGGAGGCTCTGAGCTGAAGTCCAGCAGCAGTTAGAGAGTTCTGGTTCACCTGCAGTCCCCCTGAAGGCCTCCTGCATGCCTCATCATCCATCCATGAGTTACTGATGTGTGTGTGTGACTTCCACAAGAACCACCATCTTATCCTCCACATAACATTAAATCAACAACAGAGACAATCAATCATCCAGGTCCTGCGGGTCTGTGAGATAAAATGCTAGAACCTATGACCCCCCTCAGGACAGATGTTTGGGTAAAGCCCCCCCCCCCTCCACCTGCATCATCCTGCATGCGGAACACTGATGCATCCCGGCAGCACGTGCCCTCTCCGTCCTCAGTCAGCATCCCAAACTCTGGATGCGGTCATGTCTCTCGCATCCATCCGTCCCTGCTGCAGCCGCATGTCAGGTGTGTGCAGTCACCTACATAATGTGTGTAGATGTGTGCGTGCGTGCGTGAGTGAGTGAGTGCGTGCGTGCTATATAGTCATCCCATCGATGCGCACTCGGTGCGGTTGGGCGCCACGGTGCTGGTCATGTTGTTGTGCGGCTGGTCGGGTGTCCAGAAAAACACATAGTAGATGACCAGGATGAACGCGGCCACGGACACGCAGAGGAAATACACGATCGCCATCGCGACTTTCACCCAAATCTTAGTTGACATGTTGGCGTGTTTGGCCCGCAGCTCTCCGGGGTAGCTCGGCCTCCGCTTCATGTCCCCGTTCAGCTTCTCCCCGGTCACAGTCACTTGCCTCCCGGCCGCTTTCATCTCGGGATCAGCGCCAAAACCGTATCCAGAGATTTCTCCTCCGCTGAGTGTTGCGTGTTCATCTGAGTCCGGACAGCAGAACCAGCTGTCCCCCCTCCTGCCCTCCGCGGCTCCTCTCTGCTCAGGTGCGGGTGAAGGGTGCAGTCTGAGCCGCAGGGCAGCTGCTCGGGTCCCGCCGCCTCCTCCGGTGCCGAGTCCGCAGGACGCTGGAGCTCCGTGACCCCTGTGAGTCCGTGGTGCGCACCGGGCAAACTGAACTCAGGGAGGCTGAGCCTGGCATCAGCTGGACGGGACCGCTGTCAGGCGGGCCACGGTTAAACACCGCGCTTCCGGTGGGACTTTTCAAAATAAAACTGACTTCACAACTGCAGCACAAAGTAAGTACAGATAAAAGAGGAAAGCTAAAAACAAATTACATTAAGGAAAAGTTATATCGGTAGTCTTTTTTAAATTGTTGTACCTCCACTTCTTGTGTAGTAAATTATATATTCTTTTATTTATTACATTTTATTTTATATATTTGTACTATGTCATATTTATATGTACGTCTATTTTATTTCTGACCTTTTTAATTACTGTTTATTTTTCCTATTGGTTTTGTCTTTTGTAATATTCTGTCCTTTGGCTGCTGGGACAAACAAATTTCCCTGTTTGCGGGACATTAAAGGATTTCTGATTCTGATTCTGATTCCAGCACAGGACCAATACTGCTTCAGTGAACGTGCAGTATCAATTAGTACTGAACCTTCGCTGCCACCATGGTGTCTTTATAAATTTATATATATATATTATATTGCCTGACACAAAGCACATATACATATGTATGTATATATCTGAATATAAGCATATACAGGCCACACTGAACATCTCTTATATTGTCATTTAACCTGGAAATGTTAAAAAATGTCAAATCAAACCATTTATTAATCAATTTTACATAAAGACATGTTTGACTTATGTAGACATGGACGGCATGTTTTACAGTTTTAAACAGATAATTCCACAGAATATTGTAGGTTTTCATGTTTGTGTGCATTCAAAAGTTGCAAATATCACCCGGAAAACAACTGCAGAGTATCTGAACACAAACAGTGTTGTTAAAAGTAAAGATGGAAACATTTAAATATGAATAACCTGTCCGTTTCTCAAGATTAACGAGCCAATTAACAGTTTGTCTTTAGCTCCATTAACTTGAGCATGAATAAAGTGATAGATGATGATATCCAGGAAGTGTGTTTATTGGTTAATGGCCTTTAAAATGCCAAATGTATTAAACTTTAAGACTCATTAAACTGCGAATGAACCTGGATAAGTAACAGTGTCTGTCTTTGGAAAGTTACAGTCACTGATGGAATGTCACTGAGTACATTTACTCTAATACTGCACTCAAGTTTCATTTTGAGGTACTTCTACAACATTTTGCAGGCAAATATCGTACTTTTTACTCACTACAGTCATTTGTAAACTTTAGTGACTGATTATTTTGCAAACTGCATCAAAGCATATTTAATTTATTTATCTGCAAAAGCAATCGAGAAAAATAATGAATATTGGACCGAATGATCATCCAGGCAGATAATTGATCGACACACAGTATTCAGTAAATTCATACATGTTAAATGATATTTATATTTGATACTTGACTATAAACTCATGTTCTATTTGCATGGCAGACTTTCACGTTTACCAAAGTGATATTTTATCACAATGTCTTTACTTTTATTCAGGTGTGACTTTGGGTGTTTTCACAACACTGGACTGTGACGATTGTCATAATTTTTAATGCTGTGCTGGGCAGAAAATTAAAGTTAATGGATTCATCAGCAAATAACACTGATGCTGAATACTGTGACAGCAGTCTGAAGTGTAAACTGCGAAATAAACTAATAGATATCCTAAATAATAACGAGTCTGCATCCACCTATCAAATCTTATGTAAATAAAAAAAAAGTCCCCATATAAATATAAACTTTCTCCTTCCATGGATCATTGGATGAAAACACCAGCTGGAACATTATTTTGAGGATGAGAGAAACAAAAAGTTTCCTCTTATTTTGAAATAAATTCCTCCGCGTTTCCGGCGCCGCTCCTCGTGTCTCCGTCCGCCTTGACGCATCTCCGGACGAGGAGGGGCTGAAAGTACGCAACACCCAACGATTGGGTCATAGTTTGAGAGAAACGTCCCGCAGCAGAAGACGAGATGCGGCTTCACCCACAAATTATCACCGCCGCGGGTTTTTCTCCTCCAGCCGGTGAAAATCCGCACCGCAGCTGGTCGCCCATTAAAGACACATAACAACCATTAGGAAAAAAAATAATAAGCGTTTCCTCCAGATGACTCACAGGCTGCAGCCATGAAACGAGGCTGTGCATTGAGGAGGGAATTCTGAGCTTCATTATAACAGGCTGAACAGAGGAGCTGCAGGACATTCTTCTTCCTGTCCTGCAGCTGAAGGTCACAAGATGAGAGTCCAACAGAACCACAGACACCTCAGTGTTCACCAGGCAGAACGGGCTCAGACTGCATGTGTGTGTCACCGCCAACATATTACAGGACAGATGGGTTAAATCCAACATGGATGCAGAAAACCTTCAACCTGCCTCTGTACATTAATATTATTATTAGTCTTAAACCTCCAGAAGAAAATTTATATAAAGATCCTTGTAATGATGTTTAATAATGTGAGCGCTAACAGAAGCATAATAAACATTCATATCATCAGATTATGAGACATTTAAAGGATCAATATGTAAGATTTGGCCGATATGTCAATATATCTATTCTCTACTGAAGCTAACGTGCTAACCAGCTAGCCCCGGCCCGTTCTCTCGCTATATGTCTTTGTACATCAAGAGGTGACAGTCCAGTCCGATACCTCCTGTAGATATAAAAGCAGCGTGTTCACTACTTGGATTACTAAATAAATGAACAATAAAGATGTCATTAAAGGAGATGTTTTGGCAGCTGTGGTTATAAAATACAACCACACACACGTCTGCTCTCAAGAGTCTCTCTGACCAAACAAACAGGCGTATTTGGCTCATTTAAACGTAAAACTAACTTCATTTAAACTCAACAAAACTAAATAAAACTTATTTCCACAGTCACCTCGGGTCTTCACAGAGTGAGATGTGAACATATTTATGCTCTACATGCTGTTTCCAGCAGCTGATGACACCCCACTTGATTCATGTCGCTCTCGTCCTCAGAGTCATCGTCCTGGTCATAGCCGCTGTAAATCGCCTCTGTACTGTATCCTCCGCCTTCAAACTGACCACTGATGGTGTCACAGTCTTCGTTCAGACCCAGTCAGATGTCCAGCCATGTTCACTGGGAGGTTGGTTGTTGGTTCCATTGCCAAGTCAGACTCCCGTCAGCTAACAGTGCCACTTAGCTCCATGGCTAACTGAGCTAATTGCTAACAGCAGGTAGATGCATCCTGATAAGTAGCAGTAAGTGGTTATGCTGGTTCGCAGCATAGCAGTTTTTTTCCCCCAGAGTGCTTTGCCTTTTTTGCGCAACCGCTCCGGGCTGAAAATATTGTTACTTTTTTCAGAAAGGCGCTAGCTTTTTCTTTTTCCTGTCCTAGATTATAATATTCACTGTATTTTTTCTCCTATGGATGATGTCATGCAGCCTCGTCCTTCTCACTCCAAGCATAATTCACACTTCACAGTTTGATTTATGCTGTTATTAACATTTATATAATCGTATTACTGCTACTTAGAATCTTATAAAAATGTACAAGAGCTTTATTACCTGTTAACCAACACTTGTAACAAGATTTCAGTATAGAGGAGAAACAAAACAGACCTCAGAGGAATACATTTATTGGCTAAATGAGAGAAACAAAAACCGATGTGTGCTTTACATTTCATGTGGGAACACGTTTTGGAAAGCTGTACAAACATCAGGGCTTCTTCTCTCTGACAGGAATATTGATTTCATTCATGGCTTTGACGACATTAAAAAGCTACAATTTTGGATTCATGCTAGTCCTGATAACTTTATGAAAACAGCTGCACACACCAATCCAGAAAGGCAAACCTTGTTAGTTCTCAGAGCGAGTTCATGTATCAAACAGGAAGACATTGTAGAAACACTGAAATATCTAACTGCCTTAAATACAATCAGTCATCGAAGCTCAGAAAAACAAAAACATCCAAATGCAAAAAGAGGAAAACATAAAAACAAAATATTGTTTCCATAGCCCACAGGCTACATTCTGCACAAAACACCCGACTCTGGAATGTTCTTCTCCATTTAAAAACTGTACATATTGCGGTTCCTTTCAACCCAAATGCATCATTTTTATTCCTCTGATACAGAACACAAAAACATTAAAGCATCTCATTTATCAGCTTGTCACTAAATGACCACAGGCGAGCCGGCGAGGCTACAACTAACATGATTCAAAGAGCCGTTTGCAGAGAACAAAACTCAAAAACAAACCAAACTGAAGCCCTTTGGTCTGCTGAGGTACGAGTGACGGTTTCACTCCGAAACAAACTGTCCGTTCAAACACAATAAAAAGTTCATTACTGCAGGAGCGACTCATGTTTCAGTATCTCATAATATAAGCCAATTATATCTTCAAATCCTGGCTGTGAACTAAATTTAAAATATGTCATGTAAAACAACTGATTTTGCTGCAAGTACGTCGGAGTTTTCTTCATTTAAAAAGGAACATTTCACCCAAAGAGTTTAAATTCAGGTGGGTGCTGCTCACACGATAATGGTCTTTGCCTAAAAAAGGTCAAACTTTTGAGACAGAGTGAAATCTTTTTGTCTTAATTTACTTCATTGTTGTTTAACTGAGTCTGGAACTCACAATACAGCATTTTCATAGTTTTTGTGGATCACAATGTTTTCGTATAAATGCAAAACTTTTTTAAAACTCAAAGGAAATTTCTTTTACATTTTTTAGCAAACCTGTAGTCATGTTAACACGGCCACAGTCATTAACGACTCACCCCCATATCAACGGAAAGTCGTATTGTTTCATACTTAAAAAGGAGTAAATAATATTTATATCTATCTATTTGGGATCTCTGTAGACTTTGTTTATGCTGAACGAGCTGCAAGGAAACATTTTTATGTTTATGTTGAGTCTCTTGCGAAAATGCTGCAGCGCTGTTTTGCTGTGAAGCTCCAGAAATATTTAGTGGACTACGAAACTTTTCAATCAGCAAGGGGGTGAGGAGATACTGACTGAAATGTAATCTTTGCTTGATCTGTTCTTTAAGCCTTTTTGACACATAATTTTAAAAGCAAAATTTCCATCTAAGGGGAGAGGAGCGCTCGTATCAGACGGATATGACAGTTTTCTCTTAAGAAGTGATGATTCACAGCCCGTCAGGATCACGACAGCTCCGTCTGAATCACTGAGAATACCAAACCTTTTCTGATTATGAAGCAGAATTACATAATTCGATAAAAAAAGCAAAAAAAACGGACCGACTGATCTAAGTACATAATTAGCATTTTGATAGGTTTTTGAGCCGAGGAGACGTGAAGAAGTCACATTGTGTTCTGTCAAAGTGCCTTAAAGCGAGACACCTGATCCTAAAGTTAATCCGGGTGAGAGCGTCAGCAAAACGACGGCATGTTGCTCACAGCCAGACGCTCACTCCGATTCACGTCTGACCCACATGATCACTGAAGTCAGTCATTCTACAACACACACACACAGACACACACACACACACACACCAGGCCTGCCCAGCTGCCTCTGACGTAAAACATAAAATCAATGACATTAAAAACATCCCGCTCTACCTGCAGTGAGACTCTTGTAAACAAGCTGAAGAACTCTCACTGTTCATCTTTAGACGTATTCTCACTCAGTGGGCTCTGATATGAACAATAGTATTTCCCTGTAAAATCTAACAAAGTAATTAAAAGCAACAAAATAAAAGCAAAGAGCAGGACAGGCTGGAGGGTGGAGACTAACGGAGCCGATGATCAGCCGCCACAGTCGCTCACATCAGATGTTTAAAGTTTCAGGACTGGAGCCGCGATGAGTCCGTAGTGAGACGGTTTTACATTAATCTAATTTTGTTCTGCAGGAAAAATGAAGTCTAATGATGTTTTTTCCAATTATAGTTTAGAATAACAGTCTTGTCTGACGTCTTGTTTCCTGTCCTGTAGTGTTCAACGTAATGAAATACTTTTCTTTACAGAAGAGCAGAAACGCCACCGCTAACGTAAGATTGCTTGTGACGATAAACGACAAAAACAGGACCACTACCTGTGGTGACAGATAAGTGAGGCCCGCCAGGTGTGGAGCCAGAGATATTCAGTTAAATGACATTTCTACAGATGTGGCCTTTTGGACAAATTGGATCAGGCTCAGTTCATTTTCCTTAATCAGAACCCCCCCTTGTGAAGAACGACAGATTAAAGCTTCCCCATATTAAAAACCAGTGACTGAATTATTTTCATACCTTTACACTAAACAGAGTGAGACAGAACCTGGCTCAGAGGTGATCCGAGAGACTTTAAAACAGCTCAGAGAGCCGAGGAGAGGCTGGTCCATGGTGGCGGTGCTCAGTCCTCCTCCTCCTCCTCCTCCTTGTGATGATTTAAGTCTTTTTTTCTTTTTGTTTCGATGTGTGACGTCACTGCAGTGATGAGTAGTGTGATGCTCTTCATCCCTCTCATGTGTCCATCCTCCTGAGAGGTGGGTCTGTTTGTTTCCAGCAGCTTCAGCCTGTTGATACAAACAAAGGGAGGAAGTGGTGGTGCAGCGGCCAAGAACATGTGTGAGAGTGTGTGTGTGTGTCATTTTGCTCAATGCTTTTATCCAAAGCACATCATGGTACCATAAGTGTGTACATTCATCGAGCGAGCCGCCCCGGGGGAGGATCCTGACTGCGACGATAGCAGCATTATTTCCGTTACTCTGCACATTCAGCTCGTCGGCTGCTGAATGGGACAAAATCATCACATGCAGAGCCCCTAATAACCAGCTGTTCCACATGTGCACGCACACGTCTTTACACTCCAACCAGCACTTTTACTTTACAACCTCACGATAGAACACGTTTTAGTTGGTGAAGATCAAATTCAAAAAGGGTTCAAGTGTTCTCACCATGTGGACGTCTTCATCTTTTAGTTATCCTTCTTTTGGGGCCAAAACTTTTTCAAATTGTTAATAATACATTTGGTGTCTGAACAGCTGATTCAGTTATGCAACATGTTAATTTGTGTTTACAGTTTTTATGCTAAGCTAATTTAACTGCCTGCTAGCTGTAGCTTCATTTTTATCGTTTACAGTCATCTCATTTAAGTATTTGCAAGAAAGTGAATACGTTTATTTCCCACTGATCAATATGACATTTGTATAAAACTACAGTGTCAACATCAAATCTGTCGTGTGGTGGGATTAACAGATTATTATAGTGAAGGCCAGATGCAGACATACAATTGTTCAGTTGGCAAAATAAGAAAACTACTTGGTCAAAGATTTACGATGCATCAGCCTGTCATGTTGTCAGAAATGTTAAAAGGTGATGTTAATGTCTCGTTTTAAAGCCTTTATTGGCCGTTTATCAGAGCTGCCACCATTACAACACATTAGATCTACTGCCAAATATCATAATAATCATTTAACTGGTTTAACTGGTTTGAGTAATTCAAGCTTCTCTGATTCCAGCTTGTTAAATGTAAATATTTTCTGGTTTCTTTCTTCCACTATGACAGAAAACTGAACAAAGACAAAACAAGACATTTGAGGACGTCATCTTGGACTTTGGGAAACACTGATCCACATTTTAGAGACTAAAACAACGAATCAACAGAACTATCAACAATAAAACTGTTAGTTGCAGCCCTACCGATGACCCATCTCTACTCTCACCTCTGCTGCCCGGACCCTGTACGCATGTGGATGAAGTTAGAGGAGGGTTGTTTGTTTCTCTTTATAACAAACTGACAGCAGGATCCCCAGAACTGTGTTAGTGTTATCTAAACGGGGTGTTCGCTGGTACTCGAGTGATCCACGTCATTCATCTCCATCCACGGTCAGATACTCGACTGTGGAGTCTCACAAGATTTAATTCGATCAGACTTCAAAAGGTCTCCGTTCTGTCTGCACTATCATCTGTCCTGCAGGCTGCAGCTCATTTCCTCTCAAAAGCCTTTTAAAAACCTAATTGTGCCTCTAATTTCCCTGGTTTCCTGATCTCCACCCTGACACCGACACACACACACACCAACACTGCCGCACACTTACATCAACAGATGTGTGTGTGCGTGCGTGCTAGTACACACACACACACACACACACACACGCACACACACACACACACACACACACACACACACACAATGCCCACATGAGCTCATCTGCTGTTTATCACAAATGAGTCACCAGGCGAAGTGTAAAAGCAAATCAGTGTCATTTACACCACAGAACAGAAGACGATGGCGGAAATCTTTTCTTCCAGTGAAAATGTTCTGGTGAACTTTACAAATTAATTACAAAATGAAGAACTGAACTTGTTTCTGCCACAGGTCTTCATTAAACAACAATGAGAGAACTAAAGTGGAACGTAGTTTAAAGTCCTGCAGCAGACAATAATTTTCATTAACCACGTTTTGCTTGAGGGGCTGCATGATGTGGTTTAATAAAACAGTCATACTGTAATTATTCTGGTAAATATTATGATGTCATATGATTCACGTTTAGTGGGAATGATCAGTTTTGTGTCACAATTTTCATTTCCACTTAAAAACTATTCAATTAATTATTAATTTGTGTTTTATTCATCTGTAGTTGACAACATCTCTGCAGCTCTACAGTTCTTCATCAAATGATGTCACATATTTTACTTTTAACTAAAAAGAGGCCATGCTGTGATTTTGATAACATTAATAGTGTGACCACATTTTCCTGATTAATTAATTAATTGTTTGGTTTGTAAAACCTGAGAAGAGTTAAACTGGCCGATTGTTTCCCAGAGACCGCAGCTTTGTTTTCAAATGTTATTTTGTCCAAACATCAAGTGTATTCAGTTTACTATTTGTATGGAGCAGCAAAGATTAATTAATATATCACTTAGTCAGTCTCAAAGAAAATATAAATTAATCAAATTCAGTCAATTTACAAGCAAAAATGTCGACACTTGCTGGTTCCAGTTCCTTAAATGAGCAGATTAGTCATTAATGAGAATAACTGTAAAATGTAGCCCTACTTTTCTACTCGACAAGGGACCATATCAATAAACCAATCAGATTATCTTAAAACAGGGTTCGTACACATTTTTCAAGGTCAAATTCAAGCACTTTTCAAGCACTTTTAAGGGTAATTTTCAAGATTTTCCAGCACCTTATTGCTGGGGTAAAGTACTTATCTACAGGAATATATATACACTCATGATTTTATTCTTCACGTTTTATCACAATTATGTACATTGTATTATGCTGTAAACATCGAAAATTATGTTTCATAATAGCAAAAACTTCAGAAATTAATTATCCAGTCTGATCCCAATTTTGTGAAAGACACAGAGTTATAATGTCAAGCACTTTCAAGCACTTAAACTAAAATCCAAGCACTTTTCAGACCTTGAAAACACAACATTCAAATTCAAGCACTTTCAAGGATTTCAAGCACCCGTACGAACCCTGTTAAAATCATAATATCCCGTCACTCAACTAATCAATTGTTTCTGTTCTACTTTGTTTTTCTGTTTTAATAACTGATGTATCTGGATTTCCAATCTTGCCTTCAAGCATCCGTTTGTTTAATGAAGGAAGTTCCTGATGATGAATTTCTCTTTAGTTTAAATTTTAGACTAGTTGACAAGTTTAAAAGTAATAAAACACTGAACAGTGAAAACTGAGCACACATTAATCTATAAAAGGTTAAAGAAAGAGGCTAAAAGGAACAGCGTTGTTAACATTAGTAATGATTATCTTAATAAAATAAGATAAATGAATCTGACAGGTACTTCTGGTGCACAGCAGTGAGGGCACAAACATTTAATAGACTTGTCAACTAATCTTGCACATCCCTACTTTTAATTACATCCTGTGTTGTTGCAGTTGTTCAGCATTTTTTAATTACGGAAGACATGTGGCTGAAAGGCGTCCCCATCATTTTAATTCTATACTTCAATGTTTAAGAAAACCGTGGAAGATCACTGAGGCCATTTTTAAAGTGCCCTCCAAAACGTATCCATTCTCCAAAGTGGTAAGACCACAACCACAGCTAAGTGTTTGTGAGGGAGCGACTAATGACTGGACTGTGGTTTAGTCTCATTTTGAACCACTATTGCAGAAACACAAATATATATACACACATCACGTGGAGCTCAACGAGGAGAAAACACAGTTTCTAACCAGGATGAGTGGTCCTGATTCCCGATGGTGGCTCCCACTCTGAAATCGTACACCCTAATGAATCATGGTACCGTGAAGTGCTTTGGTTCCAAGTGTTCACCGAGTGGAAATGTCATGTGGTATATAATGTTCAGGAAGTGCAATAAATGACAAAATAAAAAGCTTTTTTGTGGCTTGGCAATAAACACAACTTCACATCCATTATTTCATCAGAGGAGATAAAACACAGTCATGTTCAGAAAGAGTTCAGAAACAGTGAGATCCCCGCGTCCAGGCACCAAAAGTAAAGTTTTCATTGTTACTTTTGTGCTAAAAGTTGGACCACAATCGTTCACCGCTCGGTCTGATTTCCACTCTGAGGTGCTTCGTGATTACAGGCCCTGATTTTACGAGTCGATCCCCGAGCTCTTACTTGGCTCTGCTCAGATGCATGTTGTCATCCATGTTGGCTGACGCATCGCCCTCTCAATCTGTGCACCGTCTTAAATCCAGATTCGTTCAGGACATTCAGAGATTATTATGCCAGCGAACACATTCTTTGAGCGCTAAACATAACAGGTTTATCTCCCGGGATCGTTGTTACATACAGTGATTTACGAGCGGAACACTTTTGATAGGCAGTGATGCAGGAGAGCACGTCTAACTGATAAAAACAAGGTTCCCAAGATGCCGTGAAGGTAGAGGAAACAGATGACACGCTGCAAAGGATCGCCGTTTACTTTCCATTCCTACTTTTTCTCGCTCTGCAGCAGCAGATAAAAAAATATTGGATTTAAGAACTGGCATTAACACCAGGAAAACTGACGGAGCGAGAAAAAGAGGGTGATACGCCACAGTTTGGTGAAGCAGGTAGCATGCCATGCAATGACGTGAGCATTTTCATCACGGCCAGAAAAGGGTAAAAAACAAAAAAAGGAAAATATTTCACATGACACAGGAGATGCACAAAGGAGGAGGGAGGACAGGGGCAGTGTACACCACACAGGGAGTAAATACAGGAGACATTACAGGAGGTAAAGTCAGTACATTCAGTCCATTACAGAAGGAGCAGGAAGACAGCCAGGAGGAGTTTCAAACAGGAAGTGGGGTCCTGATTGGTTGGAGGAGGAAGTGTTGCTGGGACAGGCTCGTGACAGATCCAAAAAAAAACCAGGCGAAACGCTGTGCTTGTGTGTGAGAGTATAAATATCTCTTTGAATTTGCCATCAAACATCTCCTCCCATCATTTATTTAGACACGGGAGGGGGGAGAGCGAGCGGGAAAACCACAACAAGGAAAACAAAAGGTGAGGAAATCAAACAGACACAAGCACAGAAATTAAAAGAAGAGTGAAGCGTGAGTGGGCGTTAGGCGAGCGCAGGGGATTTCTTACAGTAAGCCACAGTCTCAAAGTCAGTGATATGGACCGCACCTGAAGACGTCTGCTCTGTCTCGGCTGTTGGAGCAGTGTCGGGCTCAGCGGGCGCCGTGTCTTCATCTTCTCCTCCTCCTGCTGGTTCAGAGGAGCTCTGGTCGGCCTCCAGAGTGGCCGGAGGGGGAGGAGAGTCCGGTTTGTCTACTCGGAGAAAAAAAAGAAGAGGGTCTGATCTGACCAGCTGATCTCTTCAGTATGTATCACCATCCTAAAACATGTTTGTTTAAAAAAATAAATGTTCAAAGGGAGTTTTGGGCCGGAGGTGTTGCTACTGTCGGGACTGTCCGGACTGATCATGCACACAGTCTCTCTACTTTAAGTGCGTCACAGAAACATGTTTTTTTAATGCCATTATGATTCGCTCATATAAAGAGGACAGGAAAGAGTACCAGCATGGTAACAGCAGCTTGTGAGATTTACCAATAGAAGGTCACGCTGAGCTACTTGGGGACAGCGTCATCACATTTACATTAATATTGTGATTTGTACATTATTTGGTCTCCTAAGAGGAACATCTTTTGGAGATTTTCTTTACCTTGTGATGGAGCCGCAGGTGTTTCCTGGTCCGTCGTAACGGCAGCCTCACTGACCTCAGAGGGGGCGGGGTCAGATGGTGGTGCAGAGGGGGGGTCCGGCTCTGGTTCTGACACGATGACAGTCTGCTGGGGTTCAGTCTGCTCTGAAGGAGAGGAAACTTCTATGGCTGAGTACAGAAGGCAAAGAGAGGGGGAAAGAGAGGGGAGGTGAAGATTGGGGGAGGAAAAGAGAAAAGAAGAAAAGGTAGAGATGAGACAAGACACAAGGAAAGTTGAGTAGAGAAAATGAGAAACAAAATCAAAGAGACAGACGAAGAAGAGAGCTACATTTCTGTACCTGTATCCTCCTGTTTCTCTGGTTCAGCTGGTTCACTTGAGATGGCAGCTTGGCTCTCCTTCTCCGTCTCCTCCTCCTGTTCTTGTTCCTGCTCCTGCTCCTGTTCCTGCTCCTGCTCCTGGTCTTGCTCCTGCTCCTGCTCCTGGTCTTGCTCCTGGTCTTGCTCCTGCTCCTTCTTCTGGGGCGGGCTGGCCTCCAAGCTGGGAGGTTTCAGCGGGCTCTCCCCCATGCTGCTCCGTGGAGACTGCATCTCCATCTCCTCTCCCCAGTCTGTAACCGGCTGGTGGCTGTCCAGCGGGGAGAACGGGCTGAGGGGCTTCCCTCCCTCGGGGGACTCCTGAACGGCTGCCGGCGGCGGGATGTGGACCTTTGGCCTGGGAGTCCGCTGCTCTTTGGGGCTTCCTGCTGATCGGGAACGATGTGCGGGAGACACAGAGGAGTTGTCTTTGCTCTTGGATGGTTTCTCGCTCCCCTTGTCTTTCTTCTCGTCGCCCCGGGAGTCGTGTTCTGAGTCGCTCCCTTCCTCCGCGGCTTCGTCTTCAAAATCACTGGCATCCTCCCATTCGTCCTCATCCTCCTCGCCGTCTCCATTTTTCTCCTCCGCCTGAGAAAAGATGGGAAAAGAGGATTACTGGTGAAGTAACTGAAAGGAGTTCTCTCTTAAAAACCTGCAGTGACTGAAGTGACCCAGACACACATTCTGTACTTTGGTTAGATATTGTTTTCACCAGGTTTCCAGAAAGATGTACTTGAAGTGACTGAGCAGGTAGAGTGCAGTAGGTTTCGAAAGATGAACACTGACACAACTAGAGACCTATTGTTATTATAAAACATGATCTTTCTATCCTAAAATGATTTATTGTTGTCAGTGTTGTTAACCCAGATGACGCCCCTCTACCTTCTGTGGTGCAGCAGGTTTGGGCTTCTCCTCCCGTTTCTCCTTCTTTTTAGGCTTCTCCTCTCTCTTCGTCTTGTCCTCTTTTTCCTTGTCCTCCTCTTCCTTCTCTCCTTCCCAGCGGTTGTCATGCATGCTGTGAAAATAATCCAGATGTGTCAGAAGTTAAGAGCACATCGACAATCAGCAGCAGCAAAACACCAGAGTCACAAATAACTCTTAAGAAACATGTTTTAGTCTCCTCACAAATACACGGACAAAGGAGAAGCTGTGACGCTCAGATTCACCTGTAGCTTGGTTTCTGTCCTCGGCCCCTTCCTCTGCCCCGGTCCCCTCGGTCCCCCCGGTCCCCTCGATCCCCACGGGGCCCCTGGGTCCTGCCCTGGGACAGGAAGTCGCCAAATGTCGGAGCTCTAGGAGGCCGCTTGCTGTCGTCTGGAGGAAAAATTAATGGTGAAAGTAAATCACGTCATCTTGAAATATTACATCTAAAAGAGGTGAGGTGAGTCAGACAGGGGAGGGACTGACAGATGACAAAAGAGATGATGGATGTTCAATGTCGTACAAACCCCATTCTGTGATAATGTAAGAGTGGAGTCCTCTGGACAGACAGTTAAATGAGTATTTAGTAAAAACACTGTAACATCAGAGTCGAGACTCGAGTGACAGTGGCAGTCCTGCAGAGTCAAACAGCTGCAGAGTCCATCTGTACTCTGGGACAAGGTCAAACGTCTATTAGCTTAGTGATGGATGACTGCGAGTGGGAGGGAAGGAAAGGACGTCTCACACATCTTAAAGAGGATACGCTGAGCTGTGTACTGGCAGTAAATACTGTGCACAACAGTGAGAAAGATCCCTACCTTTGTAGCAATGCTGAAACTGTGCTGTTAAATAGCAGCGAACTGTACAAGGCTGTAATTTCAACAACTTGCTTCAACAGAGTTCAAGTGGTTTACAGACCCTGACACATCAACCTGACATCCAAGAACTAGCCGTGTCAAAGGCCAGCTGTTGTGTCGCCTCATGTTTCCCAATTCTCAGCTGAAACGCTGCTCTTGAACACACCACAAAGACTTCAGCCGAGGGCCAACAAGTTTGTCCGTTCTGCGCCTGTGTGAAAGGATCTGCCGATACAGAAACCGTTGCTATGATTAAGCAGCTTTATTTGATATCGCTCTCACTAATATAGCTGCTACTTATCGAGAAAAGGTCTGATAAAAAGTTGCAGATGGTACGAAGAGGTGGAGGGAAATCATCCTGAACAGCCAATCGGAGCGATTTCTCTCACTGACGAGCCGATTTTACAAAGCCACCGACGAGGGAAAACACCGTACCAGCTAGAGCCGAAGATGTTCACTGACGACCTTTTTCCTTCTCAGACAAGGTGAATACTTTAGTTTTTTTAAATCACATAAACATCATGATTAGGAATTAATTATCAAAAACATTTTAAAACCTGTAGGCAGGAAGATTTCCACAAAAGAATCCGTGAAAGCTCATAATGGGTCGCATATTCCCACAAACCTTTAAGTAATGAATATAATTTATGATTTTCTATTTCAGTTACAAGCTGTGGGCCACTCACTCCCTGTCCTAATTTATCAAAAGATGAGAGGGGATGAAAGGAGACAGAAATAATGAGGACAATATTGGAGGAAAGAAATGATGATAGCGTGGAAGAGATGTGACACAAAGCAGTCGATTAATAATTTTGTTTCACGCAAACATGTCGAACGCTGGCTGGTTCCGGCTTCCTAAATGTGAGGATTTGCTGCTTTTCTTCGTCATTTATGGCAGTAAATGAAGAGTCTTTGGGTTCTGGAATGTTTCTTTGACCAAAGCAGCACTTTGAAGACGTGAATTTCGTCCTCTGTGAAATTGCGATGAGCATTTTTCACATTTTTACAGACGAAAAGATGAATGGCAAAAATAACAGAGATTAATCCATGATGAAAATTATCAGTAGCTACGGTACTTAAGGAAATGATTCAGAGTGGAAGGTGGGGTGAGAGACGTAGAACAGATGAGCAGATGATGGAGGGATAAAGGAGGGGCAGAAAGAGGGACAGAGTATTTATATTATATATAAGAGTAAAGTATTGAGGGCTGGAGGAATGAGAACAATCAGCTGAGGAAAGTACTGAAGGGAGGGGAGGGAGAGAGGGAAGGTCAGAGACTAAAAGCAGAGAGGGGGGATAAGAGCATGAAGGAGGAGAGAGGAGGGGAGGATGTGATAAAAAAGGTCAGAAAGAGAAAGATACAAGTACAAAAGAAATGAAGGGATCAGTGAGGAGAGGACGATAACGAAGAGATTGAACAGAGCAGCTCGGGGCTGTGAGGAGGACACTCGAGTCATTCCAGACACACACACACACACACACACACACACACACACACACACACACACACACACACACACACACACACACACACACACACACACACACACACACACACACACACACACACACACACACACACACACTCTCTGAGTGCAGGCTTTAATGTGGGGCAGGTGTAATGCCATAATCTGAAATATACTCTGCGGTTACAGTCAGGCACAAAGAAAAGATAAAAACAGCCGTTGGAAATAATTCTCAGCTTGTGTTTGAACCTTCTCACAGAACGATACTGATGACTGCGACTGGCGATTCGACTTTCAGAAGACCTCCGGCCATAAAAGACGGCAAAGATCTCCCACACGGTACTTAGAGAAGGCGACACAATCACTGTGAACTATTTACAAACACTGTTGGACAGATTGGTGTGTGCAGGCAGAAGCTTTTAATGTGCTGCCAGCCTCGGGGAAAGATTAGCAAATCCTTACAGATGCTCACCCAATTCCAAAGAAATCCCTGA
The DNA here is from genome assembly GCF_900880675.1 of Sparus aurata. Taxonomy (NCBI): domain Eukaryota; kingdom Metazoa; phylum Chordata; class Actinopteri; order Spariformes; family Sparidae; genus Sparus; species Sparus aurata. The sequence continues at coordinate 3,576,934 of NC_044188.1, forward strand.
GAACGACTGGACTCCGTTTGACCTCCACTTCTACTGCATGTGCATCAGTACGGCTGATTTTATTGATACAAATTACATTTTATGAAGACAAGAACTGTGTAGGTTAACGGGCAAGTCTTGTGTGGCTGCATGGAATCTGATAAATTGCCTCTTGTGATGTTACGACTCACTGCATTGTGGGTAATGCAGTCCACTGGTCTAGTACTACACTCCAAAACACTGTTGGACTCATTTACATTTTAAAAAGATGCAATTAAACCAGAAATATCAGCCGTTTTATTCCACAAATTCTTCTTCCCTTCAAGACCTGTCTGCATTACCCACAATGCAACTTGGCCACTGAGTGACATCACTTGAGGCAAGTTATTAGTGAGCCAATCTGCTTAAACTGAAGTGCTACCTACAATTTACTTCTACTTTTAACAGTGGAATAAGTCGAGGTAACAGGTGGAGTCCAGTTTTGTGAGTCAGGGCTGAGTTTGGTTTTGGGCTGTTGTGTTTCAGACACACACAACTGGAACAAAAAACACACAGTTTAGTCTCAGTCCCATGCTGTGGTCTAACCTGAGGCTCTGCCCCGAGGCTCTGCACGAGAGTCACGGCCCCGGGCTGCAGAGAGGACACACACAAACACATTACAGCACGTCTACCACAAACACACACAGAACTCGTCCGTAACACAAATCAAATAAATCAAAAAGGCATCAAAAAACAAACGATGCAACCTTTAATAATCTAGCTGCTAAAATGAAACGTATTGTCACCAGTGAGGTAACTGTGTTGTGGGTAAAGGCTGCTAAAAGTCTTCCTATTTTGAAATAACCTCATTTTAGCACTTTAGCACTTAGTCCCAGCAGTGCCTTTATTATAATCTTCTGGATTTGAATCATTCCAGTCTCAGGGACAAAACTCCCACACACTGTCCACTTCACTTGCAGGAAACATGATGAAGGTCTAAAGGTCTAAAAGGTCTGATGCATCATTGTTGACATTAAACGTAATTGCAAGTGAAGTGGACAGTGTGCGGGAGTTTTTGTCCCGATTTTGTCAGTCTTCACCTACGCACCTGTCGATCCTAACGTGTGCAGAAGACTGACGTGTCGTTGGGCTTCTTAACTTTGAACTAAAATACACCAAGCGACCAATCAGAAGAAAGAGCAGCATTAAAGATGCAAAGCCACTTAAAGGAGTTACACTTGGTTTGCTGCTCTGTGTGACTGATGTTGAGGCTTTAGTCAACAGCCATGTCCTGGGATCACCAGCGTCCCACAGTAAATCATTTTATTATCCGGATGACTGCCTGAAACTAAATAACATATATACACAAAATCAAGCCAAAAGCTTCTCTGCTGACACTGTAAGGAGACGACTTCAGAGTCACAACACTTTAAACTCAGTCAGTCTCTGGCTGTCAGGGTTAAATGTTGATTTACACAGAAAGACTAAAATTATACTCAACTGTTAAACTGAGGCTACGTTTAGACGATGATGGTCTGAACAGAAGACGCAAAAGTGGCGTCGTGTCTTCACTTTTTATTCTGCGTTAAGACGAGCGGGAGGGAATCTGCGTGCATACAGTGACGCAAAAGTGTGTGGAATTCGATTGGGTATGCATGCCAGGCAGCTAGGGTCGCCTCCGACGAATTGGTGCATCCAAAATTTGACAGAGGTAATTACAGATCCTTCCCTGTTCAGTAATACTACCTGTGCAAATCCTGTACATTTCGTGGAACGACTCCTGTACGTTTATTAGAGCTGCCAGGGCAGCTTGAAGGTCCGATGCATGGAAATACTCCAACATGTTTGTTTATTTCCCTGTACTGGCGCATGTATGTGACATAAACGTGTACGCGACGTGAGCAGATCTGAGCAGAGTTTTGCATTTTGCCAGTGTACACGGAAACGCTGCGGCGGAGCGTATTCAACTTTTCCATTCTGGAGGGTGGTTTCAGAATCTATTTAGTTTGAGCTATTCAAATTAATAACTTAATTTATATCCAGAAGAGCAATTTAAAAGTATATACGTCTGTTAACATGCACAAATATCTCAGTAAAACACACAGAGAAAAAAAACAACAAAAAGTAGAATAACATGTTTTGCTAAAATGTTACGAATGACTCATTGTTTGGTTGAGTCTTGGCTCCAGGTGGCTGTTTTTGGTGCTCAGCGTTGTTTATCTACTTGTTTCCATCTCGACTGGAGGAGAATCAGTTAGCGCCCAGAAACAAACGCTGGGGTCCTTCTGAAAGCTCCTCTCAGATCAGAACGACCGCTGCTTAAGAGGTTGATTTAGACTCTGGGGAAATGCAGTGAGCATTTACATAACGAGCTTAATCAACTTAATTAGCTGCAGGAGAGAGAGAGATGGTGTTGTGTCCTATGATGTGTGTGTGTGTGTGTGACGACATGTTGGGAGTGACATGGGATGGAGGAGGATCAACGATCTGCTGCTGTCCTAGTCCTGCCAGCTGCTGTGTAACCACGGCAACTGCACAGAACTGGTGTGTGTGTGTGTGTGTGTGTGTGTGTGTGTGTGTGTGTGTGTGTGTGTGTGTGTGTGTGTGTGTGTGTGTGTGTGTGTGTGTGTGTGTGTGTGTGTGTGTACTTGCCTCTCCTGCTGCCTTGCTCGGGTGTGTTGCCCTCTGCAGCCACATATGGGTCCTCCTTGAACCTGAGAAATAAGCCGCAGGGTCAGACAAACACGCCGACACACACCAAGCATCAGCGTGTCCTTCTTGTCACGAAAACTCTGAGCGCTTGTCAGTTTGAATAAAGATGACGACAAACTCTTCCTGTCTTCACGTCTTTGACGGGGACCTCGGAGGAGACTTGATGTACTTGAAATGCTATTTGCCATTTTGGAGGATGGACGACTGAAGTCTCACTGTGGCCATTTTGAATCCCGGCTCGATTTGAGAGTATAAAAACAGACTCGCTGCATGAACAGAGAGGTGAACAAACCACAGGGAAGGAACACATTTGGTGTTTAGAAGGAAAAATTGCCCACGTAGCTCTCTAAATAGATTCAGGTAGATTTGGGACGTAATTCACGGTCTACAGCTTCCACAGTCTGACGGATATAGTGGCAATTTTTAAATGGTTGATGATGTAGTTCAGTTTACTAAAGTTCAGCTGAAAGTTTGCTCTCCTTCACCTGTGTATACACAAAAACTTCTAACCTGCAGTTCAATTAAATCACTGGAATACGTTGACGTTTGATGCAGTTTTATGAAGTGCTGTGTGGATTACTACAGCATCATGTCATCCAATTCCAACATCAACAAATAAATAATAATAATACTTGGATAAAAGGAGTTCTGATAATGAGTATTGGTATAATTAGAGCAGAATTATGACAGTTAATTGTGGTGTCTGTGTGACTTTGAGTGCGTTATGTTTTTCTGAATTAGTTGTCTTGATGCTTCCTACATCCTCGGTGTGCTAGATCTCCCTTTGAGATACGTACATGGATTTTTACTTTCTATGTGATCAAAGCGGAGCTGCCACACTGAGTCGACTGACAGAAAATTAATCAGGAGTGTTTTTGATAATTGAATGATTTTAGTCCAAACATTTGCTGGTTAATGTGTCTCAAATGTGAAGAGAATTTCAGATGCTGAACATGAATATGTGCACAAACAGCAGCCACTCTGGGTTGTGACACAGTTGAAGCTTGGCACCGTTCCTGCGGCAGCGTCACAGAAATCTAGTCAACAGGGTTCAGCGTCTCCTGAAAAATAAATGTTCTCTCACATGTTCTCCGTCTTCTGTGCGTCCCACTCTCGTCTCCACTGGCCCGTAGCATTACGATGGCGTGCTAGTCTCTCCTCATCAATCTGCTCGCGCTCCTTCTTCCAGCGCAGGTACTCTGCTCTCTCCCGGCCGGTCATGGACATGGTCATGTCCACAGAGCCTTTAGGACCAGGCCTTCGACTCTGCAGGGACACAGTGTCAAATATTAATTCCATGGTAGGAAGGATGAAAATTACCTTAGAACGGTTTGGTTGTTAATAACACTGACGAGCCTTTTTAAAAGACATTACTCACAGTCCACTCTCTCTCCAGTTCTGGCCCCGTCTTCACGTTGTCGAAGTCCAGCCCTCCCCAGTTTCGGACATGTCTCCTGCTGCCCTCTTTGCGGTCTATGTCCGGTGCCGGCCCTGAACGTCTCGGGTCATCCAGGAAGTTACGGATCGGTTTGTCTCCATCCGTCTAGAGAGAACAGTTCGTCACGTAACAACAAGTATCCTCCACGTTCATTTAGCCCAAAGCACACTTCGATGTGCGGTTAGTCTCTCCTCAAATCACAAGTCACGACACTGATAATTTATACTTTGAAAAAAAAAGAGGTCATAGATGGGCAGCAGAACCAAAACCGGGACAGATATAATTACAAATTGACAAATGAAGGGAAAACTGACTTGCGGTGTTCAATCAATAATATGAGACGAGTGATTAACGGATCAACAAACATGAGCGTCTGAGGAAACTTGATAAAAATATTCCATGAAAACAGAGACTCTTACCCGCTGTCCTCTCTCATACTCTGCTATTCTCTCCATTTCTTCATTCATCTTCTCAATGTTCTGTCGCCTCTTCTCCTCCCACTCCTGTCCAAAAAAAAAAAACCATGGTGACATATTACAATTTATTACTTTACACATACCGGACGGTAACATTGGCATTCAGACTGCAAACAGCCTCACAGGATTTAACACCTCAGGAGCTCACGGCGGGGATTATTTCTTTACAGCTGCAACTGACGCCTTCGCAACTCCCCGTTTCTGACCTTCCTTGATTCTTCCATCGGCTGCTCATCTGTTGCATCCCTCACTTTGACTGCCTTTTATTTTCTTCATCTGACACGTTCAATCATTTCTTTTAGAGCCGCAACTAAACTGTGAGAAACGCTCATCACAAATTCCGCTGTGACGTCTTCAAGTTGTTTTATTTTGTCAAACCAACACTTCAAAACCCAAAGACTCTTTATTTATGGTCATAAATGACAAAGATGAGATTAAAAAGTTAAATGTTTTAGAAGCTAGAACTAGAAAATATTTGTAAATTTTGCTTCAAAACTACTGAAACAATCTGAATATTTCACAATGAATCTTTAGATCGACTCATCAATAACTGAACTAATTGTTGCATGAATTTAATCACAAGAGTTTAGTAGCTTACTACAGAAATTCATCCGTACTCACCTTTGATTTCCTGTCTGTGCCACCTGGTGTCCCGTCTCCTCCGCCTCCTCTACCTTCTCCTCCGCCTCCTCTGCCTCCTCCACCTTCTCCTCCGCCTCCTCTGCCTCCTCCACCTTCTCCTCTGCCGCCTCCTCCACCTTCTCCTCCGCCTCCTCTGCCTCCTCCACCTTCTCCTCTGCCGCCTCCTCCACCTTCTCCTCTGCCACCTCCTCCACCTTCTCCTCTGCCGCCTCCTCCACCTTCTCCTTCACCTCCTCCTCCTCTTCTCCTCCTTCCTCCTCTACGTCCAGGACCTCCTGCCTCCCCGTGTTCTCCATCTCTGGGTGTCCTGGGTTCCCATTCTCTCCTCTCCGGACGGCCGCCTCCTCCTGCTCCTCCTGCTCCTCCTCCTCTCTGACCTCCCCGACCCACTCGTCCAGACCCCGTCCTCCTGGGGGGGCTGTGGCTGTCGCTCGGCCCTCCGTGGCCGTCGCTCTCCTCTGAGGTCTTCCGACCACGAGGCGTGCTGGGTTTCCAGTCGTTCACGACTCTCTTCTCCTGCAGGAAACACAAACAGTAGTTAGAGGATGATCAGAACATTTAAATCCCAGTTACTGAGCTCTGCGTTTTCATTGATTCAGCCGACATAGGAGAGGGTCTCAACATGATGGTCAGGATCTTCAGATTAAATAATCACATGGAAAGAAGATGATCAGGAAACATTCTCAAGAAATTACATTAAATTAAACCTTTTCATCATTCTTTTATGTTCTATTCTACTATTAAGAAAGAGTACTCTGAGTATCCAGCAACTATCCCAATGCGTTTTTATGGACTTGCACACATCTACTATCATATCTAATACCTGACTGGTAATAAAAGATTTGCGGGTTGGTCAATGGGGGAAAATTAACTTCCTGTCCTGAATTTAACTCCTGTACTTTTCATTTAAAAACAGGCTCGATCTCTTGAATCTGCAGAATTGATGCCATATGAAAAGTACAAAAGACTAATCAGGGCTGTGGATTATGCAAAACTACAACCTGATGAACTCGGAGAGACTGCGAGGTGATGAGCAGAGAGGCAGCGACTGTTCATCAGGTTCTCAAGGAGCTCTTCTAGCACAGGGACCAGATGTCTGTTGTTAAGCTTCAGAGAAGGTTTAACAGGCTAATTAACCAAATTTGACCTTCTGATCAATATCAATTCAGACAGGTACACATGTGGAGTACATGGCACCATGTTGCCATTGTAACCTTCGCAGGTTGAACATCAGCGGTCTGAACTCATCAGCGGTTATTCTGAGGCAATCTGGACCTCAGCAGGAGACGACTGCCGTCTCTTGGACTTGATTAACACCAACGTCAGCTGACCTGCTGCAGTCCACAGGAGGCTGATTAGAAACATACTACAGATTTCAAATTATCTCTACTTACACTCTAAGTGTAGTTTTTGGTTCAGGCATGTCACTGTTTTAAACTCCAAAGTCCCACAGAAAACTATCAACTAACCAACAATTATATAAATTGCATGCGTGCTGTTGCTGATTGGTTTTCTTATACTCTGTTAAATTTGTATGGATTGCTGACAAAGTTTCTCTGTGCAATGAAGCTTGAAGCTCAGTGAGCAAACATCAAAACACTCCAGCTTTAGAGAAAACCGACAACATGCAGCTCACAAAATGACCCGTTTGTTCAGCATGTGTTCTCATGGCGCTGGTAGACCGCGCCGCTCTGTACCTCGCAGTGCACGATAACAGATGTAGCAAACTGAATTGTACACTGAACATAAAGAGTTGGATAAACAGATTGCACAGCTCGATTTCCAGGGCGTTTTGGTACGTCTGTTCTGTACTGTACTGTTCACTCTGTGCCCGGGTCTGTTGCTATAACAGGTACAATCATCTCAGCTCTGTTTTAAGACATCTGCCAGAAATGTTTGCCAAATTAAATCATTGCACAGCAGAAGCAGAGGCACAGAATGTGCACAGCCAACTCATACAGGAACAAACACCAAACAGAAAACAGATGAGAACTTCATCCCATAAACTCATATTTTAACTTTGTTATGTTTGGAATTAAAGCTAAATCTTGATTGTTTTTAATGCTCTCTTTTCAAATGGTATGTTTTCCGACTGCAGTATAGAAAAAAGGTGTTATGTTTTTTATTCTGCTGGTTATATTAGGCCAGCGTAAGAAATGAGGTGATTTATCCAGCAGGACTGCCTGATGGCAAATCTGAATTTCCACGTCTTATTTTACATGAACATGATGAAGCACCCTGACGTTGATGACTTCAGGTGCTTCTCATACTTCTTTTTAAAAAAAGTGTGTGACATGTGAAGGATTTAAAATGTAAACTGTAGATTGAATATATCATAGATTATACCGCATGCAACTGCCAGCCTACACATGTGACACGAGAGTGGATGCAGAGAAGTGATGCATGGCATGATGGGAAGACTGGCAGGTGTGTGATTGGTAAACTGATCACAGTAATGAGAATCTGTCAGAGTTCATAAGCTGCATCATCGATCAGCAGCATCATCATCAAACAGATAACGAGGTTATGTTTTTCGACAGCCAACAGATCAACAACAAACAAATGATTTTAGGGGATCAAACGGTGAGATTGTGTTGAGCTGTCATGATTTTAAAAAGGTTTAGGATCCACATCATGTCTTACCCCCATCGGTTTAGAAAGGTCGACCGTGACGGTGAAGTTTTCCTTCTCCGCCTTCCTTCTGTCCGTCTCTGGCTCATGGGGGCGGGGCTTCCTAGGCGTCGTCACAGCAATGCCTTCCTGCTCTGCCTTCTTCTTGTCTTCTTCTATTTCCTGTCGGGATTGAGAGACGTACTGAGCGTGATGACACCAACGCAGCTGTGTCCCAAAATAAATATACTGATGATATCATGTTTCAATATTGGTTAAATTGAAAGTCACCCACACATATGATACTTACGTAAAATACTTAAGGAGTCTAATATTGAATGTATAAAAAGTAATTTTCTGGCAATAAATTTGAGAGTAAAAATACAAGTTAAGGTATATTATACATATATTTACATGCACGTATATACTATATACACTATGGGTCGACCGATCAAATTATATAATCTGATAATCCAAATCAGGATTTTGTTTTCAATACCTGGTTCACAATAAATTAATCTAAAAATAAGCTATATTGGCTCTGAAGCAGCATTGTAGTGGATTGTAGAAGTAGAGTATTTGACTCCAGTAGGGTCAGAAAATGATCACAATTAAATGAAAATAGTTGGTGTGGTATAACAGACTCATTAGCAGTTATTATACGGGAAAATATAAGAGCTCTAATGACGTAAAATACATGTCGAAGACAATTTGTGTGTGTGTTTGTGTGTTAAACCTAGTAGTACGAACCTGGTATCTCTTGACAAGCGCTTCATTTTTCTTCCGCAGAGCTTCGATTCGTTTGTCCAGCTCTGCATCCTTCTCCTCCTTGGTCTTGAGATCCACCGCTGAAGACTGGTAGAGGGAGGAGAAGGGTTAGGAGAGTGGTGAAGAGAAAGCAAGTCTGTCCAAAATTACTTAAAAAGAACATGAAGTAGTGTGAAACTGTAAATAATACTCTTTGCTGTGTCTAATGACTAGCCTGGTTAGATGGACAAACATCTTTAGAAACTGTTTGTTTATGGTGCAGACTTGTCAGTATGTACTGAAGCATCACCTGTACAAGCATCGTCATTTATTTCTCATCCTTACTCACCATAGTTGCCTCTGAGCGTCTTCATACACCGGTGGTCGACTGTTTCTTCCTCCTGTGGTGACGAAGACGAAGAGTCAAAGATTAGCTTATTTGTAGCTTTATAGATGGTTAACAAATGCATTTTTTTTACATCCTCCTCCAGTCAAAGATTTGGTTTTTTTTTTATTGCTATTTCACTTTAGTGTGCAAACTTGTATGTGCAGATTAGATGGCTATTTTTTTAGATGAACCTGCTGAAGGATGAAAGGTTGACACTGTTATTATACTGATTATTTTCTTGGCTAATTGAGGAGTTGTTTGGTCTGAGATCAGTGTTTCCCAAAGCCCAAATATTCACTTTACTGTCATAGAGGGGGAAAGAAAATCAGAGCTGGAATCAGGGAATTCTGAATTTTCTATAACCACTTATATGTCTTAAAACATGTCTGGAGATAACCTTTAAATCATATTATTAATTCTAGTTATTACCAGATATTTGTAGGTTACATCATAAGAAATATGACTTTCCTACACCATCTATTATGATGATAATTCAATTGATCACGGATTGAAAATCAGAGTTGGCTGCTGATGCCACTATGCTGCTGTCTGAGGGTCAGACGTGTCCTGATCAAGGTCACAGCTGATCACAGGTGAGGTTACAGCCAGGTGTGAGTATGTAGAACACAAGAACCCAAATGAATAAATCCTTCATGTGTTTCCAAAGCTTCTGTAAGCGTCTTAGAACTGCAGTCAGGAGTACATATAAATTACCTGAGCCACAACAGACACGATATTAAACACAGCACAAGACTGTGGAGGTGAAACTGACCACCTTTAAACCATTAGCATCACTGAACTCTCACAGTTAGCAGTCACATTGATCCGTTTGTTGTACTCTGGTGTGCTGGACAGTAATGTAAGCACACTGAGCCATGTCTGACACAAGGCGCCGAAACCCCCACAGTGGAAACACACCGCGCACACACGGACAACGTACAACTAAAACAGCGACTTAAACATTTACACGCGTTTAACTCACAGTTTGTGTTTTATACCTGTATCAGAGGGACTCGTAACGGCTGAACAGCAATGTTGAGACTCGGAGTTCTTTGCCAATTCCTGCTCCTCAGTGCGCCCTCATTATTCGGCTTCCTGTTAGCTGCGGCTAACTTCCTGCCAAATAAAGACCTCCTCTCGGTTCTCTTAAAGACACAGCGTCCCGTTTTTAACTGAAACGGTAACGTTTCGTGTGGCCGCCATTTTATTAACTCAACGTTAATCTGTGGTGACTAATTTAAAGATCTGGTTAAAAAGCGACGTTGATAATCGAAACCAAATGAAGTTAAAGTTAAGTTTTAAAAGAAAAAATAGTTCCGGAGACATCCGCGTGAGGGCGCCAGCGGATAGCGAACGAATGTGACCTGATAACCGAGCTGTGATGAGGCCAAATCCTGCCGCCCAAACTCTTAAAGGTAAACACAGTGCTAAACAAAATGTACAATTTACCACTAAAACTATATAAATACCAATATTCACACAGTCACATACAGCTGGAATCATTCCCTGTTTTATTACAGTTTAAGCTCCTATATCCAGCTGCAATGTTAATAAAATGATTATATAGATGCATCAGTTATTAAAATCAACTTTTATGATATATATGATTTTGATATTACTAATTCAGTGTAATGAGTACTTTTACTCGTGTTGCTTTAAGTAACGTTTGATCCGAATTCTTTTGTACTGTTAGAGACTACAGATGAAAATGTGCCTTTAGCTCTCTGGTACTAGTTATGTAGGAGTTTGAGTTTTTACTTGTTCATGAGTATTTCTACTTTGTAATAGTACTGCATTTGCTAAGGTAAAGGGTCTGAATACTTGTTCCACCATTGGTTATTACTAATTACTTTGGTAAATTAAGATTTAACATGCAAAACATAAATTACACCGGCTAAGGGGAACTTTAAAAAGATCATATTAAGACTTGATTTATCCCACATCGGGGAAATAATTTCATTCAGTTGGTTTATTGTAAGGAACCTCTTGCAATAGGTCATTTTCACAGAAGGTGTTTTGACATAACAATGTATTTAAGGTCCTATTTTGTAAGAAAGTTTTGATGCTCATTCCCAACTCCTCAGAAATGGATGAGACTCAGAAATAAACTTTTCTTACAAATACTACCTTCAAAAGAATAGTTGTTAATAATGAAATGTAAATCCATACGCCTTTTTAACAAGAGACATTTTGACTTTTCCAAGTAGGAAAAGTCCAAATGTCTCTTTAAACATAGTGAGCTGCAGCTTTCATGTCTTCTATTTGGTATCTGAAACTTGAAGGCACAGTTTGATTATATATGAAAGATATAATTAAATATTTTGCTAATAATTCTTCACATAATACCTGAATACATGGCTCAGTTTTGAAATCGGGAAATGTATTTTTTTCACATATGCTGTAACTTTCTTCCAACACACAGACACAGAGACTGGATTATAACACACAAGATAATGGGCTCACCCACGTCACTATTTCAACCTCTCTCACCTTTCAGTCGGATGACACACCTGTTTTGCACAGGTGAATTTAATTAGCCTGGACAGAATAACACTGAGGTGCCATAAAGCTGATTGTCACACAGTTGCAACAGACACAGATAATTATGATCAGCTGGTCTTTCCTTTTTTTTTTGTTTTTTTGCAGGTTCTTGAGTAAAGATGATGTCACATGGACGGTAAAATATTGATAGGAGCTGAAGTGAACAGAATAAAATGCATTTAATTTAAAGCAGCTGTAGTTTTAAAACACCACCTCCCTTTCCTCCACACACACACACACACACACACACACACACACACACAGACGACAGACTATCCTGTTGTCCAGTTTCAGTGGACACAGCCAAAACAAACAGCTCCACTGTTGTCAGGCAGCACACACTGAGCAATGACCACGCAGGATTTGTTAATCACTTGATAGGATCGTGCAACCTGAGCCGGGAGGCCGTGCTGTCATATCACCAGCAGACATACAGAACGGACCTGCTGCAGGAGAGAAGGTGGTGGAGACTCGGGGTTCCTCTGATCATACTTTTAGTCAATATGAAATTCAACACACCACAATTTCACACAACTTATATAACATTACTTAAAATGCAACCAACACCGTGCAAGCTGTTGCAAAAACAACCACAGAAGCCAAAGTGCTCATGTTCACATCAGACGTGTCTTCTGACTAATTTTTCTGCTTATTTGGGTCACGCAGGATCGTCTCATTTAAACACGTATGATGAAAGAACCACCTGCAGCTTATTTGTAATTTTAATATATTTTAAAAGAAATGGTTTGAGCTTTATTTAGGTCCTGTGTGCAGGATCACTTGGCAGATATGGACATTAATATGATATTCATGAGTGTATAATCATATTAGATGTTGAAGAATCTTTGTGTTGTCTTAGAATGAGCTTTTATATCTACAGAGGGAGCACACAGAGTAAGCCTTGTTTCTACAGGAGCCCAGAATGGACAAAACAAACATTGGCTCTGGAGAGGGACTCTCCTGTTTATTAGATCAGGGGCATTTCGCTGGTTGGTATCTGCAATCACGCAGCTTGATGCCACTGTGTCCTACACAGAAGACCAGGAGTGCTCAGACTTTTTACTCTCAAGAGCAAACGTCTAATTGTTGTTTTGTTGTGACCCATAAACGATATTAAGATCCAAAGCTCCATTAATTGCCTGACGTCCTCCGACCAGGCTGTGTGATGGTTCAGGGTCAGGGACATGTCATGTTGCATCATACCAGCTCTTGTCATTAGTTACAGCACAACATGTTACGTTATATCACAGTGGGTTATGTGACCTCACGTGACATTGCAATGTGTGATCCCACATGACACTGCACAGTGTATTGCATGATATACGTAATGCTATGTAAGGTCACATGAGGTCTGGTCGTCCGAGGTTACATCACATTATGATGTTATAAGATGTGAGAAAACAGGACATTCACGATATTCTCATATGCTTCACCAGCGCAGGACATCTGGAGACTAGAACGCCACAATCAATAACATGTAATAACTCCATCATTCCTGTATATTTCATCAATTAAATTCGTATCAAATTATATCAACACGCTCACACATTCTCGAGAGGGCAAATTTCACATGAGCGTCTCGGTTAATCCGATCAGCTCGTTATAAACTCTTGACTAAAGCATTCATGCTGTTGAGCTCCTGATTTATTAATTGATTCATTATGTCAGCCTGTGATTCAGCTCAGCAGAACCTACCTGCACTAGATTAATCATAGTGTAATTATCTCAGAGCTCCACGCGCTGGTTTGAAACGGCAGCCCGATGCAGGGCCGTGGATCCCCTTTCAGCCGGAGCCTGATCTGATGCAGAGGGGAACTCGGCGATGAGCTCATTGTTGTGAAAGCCAAACAACAGCAGCCTCCCCGGGGATAACATGAGAACCCCCTGAGGCTCTGATCACGGACAGAGGAAAGTGACGACGGTTTCTCTTGTTGATATCAACAACCAGCGCTCGGGGGTTTACACGGCAGTGACTGCACGGCGTGTCTCTGGGCAGAGTTTACAGCTGAACTTATTCCGGGGCAACTTTCTAACTTTCCTCTGAGAAACTTTGGGAAAACCAGATTTTATTCCATCAAGTCATTATTCTGCCTTTGTTACTTTATGCAGTACTTATGTGTCATACATAATTGCTCAACAGACACAGGACAATCATTGCTGTGACCCTTTCCAAAACAAGGACCCAAAGATGACATAAGAATTCTTTAAAATCTCAAGTAGGAGCATCATGGGAGCTTTACAGGAGACAAAAAGAAGACAGTGAGAAATGTTTTACAATTGCATTCAAAAGACACTAAAAACTAAACAAAATGTAACAAATAAAAAGCTATATTTTCAAATTAAAATAGAAATAATGCAAAGCAATAACTACAAGGTTAATAATGTTCAGTTATTTATTAAACAGCACCAGGATGCAAAACGTAAATGAAAAGGAATTATTGAATGTCTCTGTGAGGCATCAGTACAAATGGTATGTGATGCGAGCGAGGCAAGTTTATTTGCAAAGGACAATTCAGACACAAGGCAACTCTTAAGTGCTTTACAGGTGCATAGAATTATATTTAAAGACATTAAAAACAAGTATGAAGATCAGCAGGTAACAAAACTTCAAAGAAAGTTTAGTAATAGGAAAGTCAGCTTAAATCAAATAGGTTTAAAATAATAACAAAATAATAAGTTGTTGCAATGAAAGGCAGTGGCAAAAAAAACCATGTCAATGAATGTGTACGTGTTAATAACAAAACTGTGCATTTCAAACTGTAAAAATGTAATCTATTACTGAAGTAGCTGTATGTTTATGTGTCGGAGGGTTATTGACACTGTGGCTGATTTAACTGGTCATCATATTGACGGCCTGTGACAATGAATTGTTCTTTTGCCTGGTTGTTTAACGCACAGAGCTCTGCAGCGCCTACCGGAGGGAGAGGCTGGAACAGGTTGTGTTCAGGGTCTGATGGGATGTTTCCTGCCTGTTTCAAACTCTAGACATGTATAATGAGTCCTGAATGGATGACAGGTTGGCACCGGTGATTTTCTCTGTGGTCCTGACTGCATGCAAAAAAAATATTTGCCTTAAACAGAAACTTAAAGTGTTTTAATCACATAGATTTTCCATCTAATTTTATCACAAAAGTTCAGTGTAAGGTTTCATATTTAATGCAATTTGTTTCTGTGACTCTTAAATCAATAAATATTAAAAATAATAATAAATTATTGAGAAATATTTGTTTTTCAATTGTTTATTTAAGTGTTATACATAAAAGCAATGAACTTGCAAGCTAGTTATTAATGGACAAACTAATGGAATTAGAGAGAGAGATTAAAATACGTAAAGTTATGATTATAAAATGATTGTTTGATGGAGTCCAGCCCAAACAGCAGGATATAGTGTTAGCAGTTAACGGTTATTCCCTTCTGTTGTACTCGCGTCAGAAGCGTTCAGGACATTTTTGTGGCACCAAAAGTCGGACCATCTCCGTCCATGATCGTGTTGACTAAAACAGGTGTTATAAGCCAAACCATGTTGTTTTTAACCCTAACCAAGTGTTTTTTGTGCCTAAACCTAACCAGAGCGTAAGCACAGCGTTTTGACAAGAGAGAAATTGAGAATTCAACCTAAAAAAATATAAAGAAACGTTCAGTTTTAACTTATCTGTGGTTTTGCAGAAGCCTAGTTATCGAACATTTGTTGTGGAGATTTGGTTGTGCAGTCTGTTTCTGTCCTAATTGGTGACCAATCCAAACCCGACAGAGATGGACGAACGGAGAACAGAGTAGAACTGCATGAGCAGCTGCTGAAGCAGATGGAACTTCCTGACCTGGTACAGGAAGTAGATTAAAATAAAATCATGGCAGCTTATTCTGCGGCCATCTTTTCTTTTATATGAGCTCACCGTCTGGTCCGTGCTGAATTCAGACCACTCGAATATCATATACAGCTTCCGAGAGTACTGATTTTACTAACATCGCATCGGTAGAATAGAAGCAGATGCCTGTGATGTATCAGAGAATCAGTCTCCATCGAGACGACTGAAATGTTCACATCATCCTTCTGAACAGACGTGATGTGCTGCAGATGCACATTCCTCCACACTGTGTTGACTCGACTTATCATAACAGGGATTTGGTGGGCTGTCGGAGAGACAGAGCAGGGCAGTACACACACACACACACACACACACACACACACACACACACACACACACACACACACACCAGGTCCATCTGTCCAACTCTGTTTGAGCTGAAATGGATGAGGTAATGGTGTCGCTCCTCAGAATCTTCTCTCCCTCCTCACAGACGGCTGACGTTTCTTCATCTTTACACAACAGTGGGTTTATTTTCTCAATGAGTATCTTTTTCATCTCAACATCATCTTCTTTCCTGATTAGTTCGTCAGTGAGGAATACGGCAACGTGTTGATTAGCTCGTCAGCTCAGGTGTAAAAACTGTTGAAATTCCTGCTTGTAACTCGAAGCCTGTGCTCACAAAGACAGTAAATGTGTGTATTCATCCCTCAGACTTTATGTAACCTGGCGTTTAAAAATGTTCCTGCACACATTTTAATTACACATCTGTACTAAAGCTTAGCGGTCACAATGTAAATGACCCAAAAATAGATATTTTCTTTTTAAAAAATGGAAAAACTACCATCATGCGGATTGAACTAAAGACGAGATGAAGTGTGGAGCTGTTTGCTGTTGGCTGTTTTATCTCTGGTTGCTAACACCCGACACAAAGCATCTTTATCGTCCCATCAGCACCCTGCTAACATTTCAGCGTACATCTGATAAGGCAGCAGTGAGCTTCGGGCTCAGATTGCTTTACCTTTACTTGACAACAGGTAGCTTCATGCCTGCTGCCAGGTCACCTGAAGACAGAGACAGGTTTGCCCTCCGCTACCTCTCCTGCTTCACGTGGCGTCTCTTTAGCAGGTAATTATCACAACAGCAGCGGGAGCTGCATTATGACATGCAGGTGAGAAAAGAGAGAGGAGAGGATGATAAACAAATGAGGACACCAGAGAAATGGAAGATTAAGACAGAATCAAAATTAGATGTAGGTTTCAAACAAAATGAGAATTTAAAACACAAAGAAATAAAGAATAAGACAGAAGAAATATAATGGAACCAAACAGGCAGTTGTGTGAAGATTTGAAGATTAGTGTTCAAAGTCCTCCTTGAACCGGCACCTTATCGTGGTGGAGGGGTTTGAGCACCTGAATGATCCGAGGAGCTATGTTGTCCGGGGCTTAATGCCCCTGGTAGGGTCTCCCAAGGCAAACAGGTCCTAGGTGACGGGTCAGACTAAGATCGGTTCACTCGCCCCTGATGAAAGTCATACTACCAAGGACGTGCACGTCGCCCGGATCGGCGTCACCGGGGCCCCACCCTGGAGCCAGGCCCGGGGTTGGGGCTCGCAGGCGAGCGCCTGGTGGCCGGGTCTCTGCCCACGGGACCCGGCCGGGCGCAGCCCGAACGAGCAACGTGGGCCCGCCCTCCCGTGGGCTCACCACTCGCGGGAGGGTTCAGAAGGGGCCGGTGCAGAGGGATATGGGTGGCGGTCGTGGGCGGGGGCCCCGGCGGCCCGATCCCCGGATGGTGACTCTAGCCATGGGGACATGGAATGTCACCTCACTGGGGGGGAAAGAGCCTGAGCTGGTGCGGGAGGTTGAGCGGTACCGACTAGAAATAGTCGGTCTCACCTCCACGCACAGCCTGGGCTCTGGAACCCAACTCCTTGAGAGAGGCTGGACTCTCTTCCACTCTGGAGTTGCCCGCGGCGAGAGGCGGCGAGCTGGTGTAGGCTTGCTTATAGCCCCCCAGCTCAGCCGCCATGTGTTGGAGTTCTCCCCGGTGAACGAGAGGGTCGTTTCCCTGCGCCTTCGGGTCGGGGATAGGGCTCTCACCGTTGTCTCGGCTTATGGGCCGAACAGCGGTGCAGAGTACCCGGCCTTCTTGGAGTCCCTGGGAGGGGTACTGGAGAGTGCTCCAACCGGGGACTCCGTCGTTCTCCTGGGGGACTTCAACGCCCACGTGGGCGATGACAGTGTTACCTGGAGGGGTGTGATTGGGAGGAACGGCCTCCCCGATCTGAACCCGAGTGGTGTTTTGTTACTGGACTTCTGTGCTAGTCACAGTTTGTCCATAACTAACACCATGTTCAAGCATAAGGGTGTCCATATGTGCACGTGGCACCAGGACACCCTAGGCCGGAGATCAATGATCGACTTTGTGGTCGTGTCATCTGACCTCCGGCCGTATGTCTTGGACACTCGGGTGAAGAGAGGGGCTGAGCTGTCAACTGATCACCACCTGGTGGTGAGTTGGATCCGCTGGCGGGGGAGGAAGCTGGACAGACCTGGCAGGCCCAAACGTATCGTGAGGGTCTGCTGGGAACGTTTGGCAGAACCCTCTGCCAGGGAGATCTTTAACTCCCACCTCCGGGAGAGCTTTGACCAGATCCCGAGGGAGGCTGGGGACATAGAGTCCGAATGGACCATGTTCTCCACCTCCATTGTTGACGCGGCTGTCCGGAGCTGTGGCCGTAAGGTCTCCGGTGCCTGTCGCGGCGGCAATCCCCGAACCCGATGGTGGACCCCGGAAGTAAGGGTTGCCGTCAAGCTGAAGAAGGAGTCCTACCGGGCCTGGCTGGCCCGGGGGACTCCTGAGGCAGCTGACGGGTACCGGCAGGCCAAGCGTGCGGCAGCACGGGCAGTCTCGGAAGCAAAAACTCGGGTCTGGGAAGAGTTCGGGGAGGCCATGGAGAAGGACTACCGGTCGGCCTCGAAGAAATTCTGGCAAACCATCCGGCGCCTCAGGAGGGGGAAACAGTCCTCCACCAACACTGTTTACAGTGGAGGTGGGGGGCTGTTGACCTCGACTGGGGACATCGTCGGGCGGTGGAAGGAATACTTCGAGGATCTCCTCAATCCCACTGACACGCCTTCCATTGAGGAAGCAGAGGCTGGGGACTCAGAGGTTGACCCATCCATCACCCAAGCCGAAGTCACTGAGGTAGTCCGTAAGCTCCTCAGTGGCAAAGCACCGGGGGTGGATGAGATCCGCCCTGAGTACCTCAAGTCTCTGGATGTTGTGGGGCTGTCTTGGCTGACATGTCTCTACAGCATCGCGTGGCAGTCGGGGACAGTGCCTCTGGACTGGCAGACCGAGGTGGTGGTCCCCCTATTTAAAAAGGGGGACCGGAGGGTGTGCTCCAACTATCGGGGGATCACACTCCTCAGCCTCCCCGGGAAAGTCTATTCCAGGGTACTGGAGAGGAGAATTCGGCCGATAGTCGAACCTCGGATCCAGGAGGAACAATGCGGTTTTCGTCCTGGCCGTGGAACACTGGACCAGCTCTATACCCTCCGCAGGGTGCTCAAGGGTTCATGGGAGTTTGCCCAACCAGTCCACATGTGTTTTGTGGACTTGGAGAAGGCATTCGACCGTGTCCCTCGTGGCGTACTGTGGGGGGTGCTCCGGGAGTACGGGGTCGGGGGCCCTCTGTTAAGGGCCGTGCGGTCCCTGTACTGCCGGAGCAGGAGCCTGGTTCGCATTGCCGGCAGTAAGTCAGACCTGTTCCCAGTGCATGTTGGACTCCGGCAGGGCTGCCCTTTGTCACCGGTTCTGTTCATTACTTTTATGGACAGAATTTCTAGGCGCAGCCACGGGCCGGAGGGGATCTGGTTCGGGAGCCAATGGATCTCGTCTCTGCTTTTCGCGGATGACGTGGTCTTGTTGGCTCCTTCGAGCCGGGACCTCCAGCATGCCCTGGGGCGGTTTGCAGCCGAGTGTGAAGCGGCTGGGATGAGAATCAGCACCTCCAAATCCGAGGCCATGGTTCTCGACCGGAAAAAGGTGGCCTGCTCCCTCCAGGTGGGAGAAGAGTTCCTGCCTCAAGTGGAGGAGTTTAAGTATCTTGGGGTCTTGTTCACGAGTGAGGGAAGGACGGAGCGTGAGATTGACAGACGGATCGGTGCAGCGGCCGCAGTAATGCGGTCTTTGTATCGGTCTGTCGTGGTGAAGAGAGAGCTGAGCCAAAAGGCGAAGCTCTCGATTTACCAGTCAATCTACGTTCCGACCCTCACCTATGGCCATGAACTCTGGGTCATGACCGAAAGAATAAGATCCCGGATACAAGCGGCCGAAATGAGTTTCCTCCGCAGGGTGGCAGGGCGCTCCCTTAGAGATAGGGTGAAGAGCTCTGTCACCCGGGAGGAGCTCAGAGTAGAGCCGCTGCTCCTCCACATCGAGAGGAGCCAGCTGAGGTGGCTCGGGCATCTGTTTCGGATGCCCCCGGGACGCCTCCCTCGGGAGGTGTTCCTGGCATGTCCCTCCGGGAGGAGACCCCGAGGAAGACCCAGGACACGCTGGTGTGACTATGTCACTCAGCTGGCCTGGGAACGCCTTGGGGTCCTCCCGGAAGAGCTGGAGGCAGTATCCGGGGAGAGGGAAGTCTGGGTGTCCCTGCTCAGGCAGCTGCCCCCGCGACCCGGCCCCGGATAAGCGGAAGAAAATGGATGGATGGATGGATGGATGGTGTTCAAAGTTAATAGCAAGGAAAGATGGACAGATGAGATTAAAATCAATAAATCAGTCAGCACCTGTGGTGATCCTCTGACTTTTCATCCTGCACAATCATCAGGTACATTTTTTTACTTGTCCAGAGCATCATTGTTCCAGAGTGAAGCCTCATAGAGCCACAAGTATGTCTGCAGGAAATGCAACCAGAAATGCAACATCTTTTTTATAACAACCTGTTAATTGATCTCTTGTACTTTAAAGTGGCTGCTATTTAATGTATTGATTACTACGTATTGAAATATTGTTGCTCATAGTCGTAAAGATAAATTATCATCTGAATCTGCAGCTCTGCTCGACTTTACAGAGCTTTAAGGTGAGTTGCAGCTCATCGTTTAGATTAGTTTTGATTCACTGTCACGGCTCTCAGAGCAGCAGTCAAAGAAATACTGACAACAAACAATCATAAAATTAGCAGGTAATTGACTTGGAAAGATGTCAAACACAGAATGACACTCACATTCCTCCAGCAGTCCCTTTAATGCAATCAAGCCTATTCGATATTAAATACAACATAATTAAATCCACCACACCAGGATTTTTACTTGATCTAGATCAAAGTGTTCTTCCTCGTATGTACCAGCCATCTAAATGTCATCAGGATCCTGCATGGTTCCCTAAGAAATTAATGAAAGTGGTGAAATAACATCCTGTCTCACACCGTTGGAGAAAGAGATACACTTTATCTGGACTCACACCAAAAGTTATCTTTTCTATTCTGGGCTGAGACCCATCTTCAATCCAAGCTGCCATAAAAATCCCTTCATAGTCACCAACAAACCTGCCAACAAACAAAGGGACACGAGGTGACTCCCAAGAAAACTGTTTAAAAGAAATGCAAAATGGCTGCAATGAGAGGTTAGAAGAGATAAAACGACTACGAAGAGAATTTTATACGTAGAACGACTAAAAAGAGATGCAAAATAACTAAAAAAGGGTTTGAAGCGACTGATAGGAGTGTAAAGTGATAACAACACTCATAAAATGACTAAAAACGGATGTAAAAACAACTGAAAATCGACCGCAGAGGACTTAAAACAACGCGGTTGTACTTTCAGTTGAATTTTGCTCCCCTGTCTGACCCGTCTGTTCAGAGGTCTCCAACCCCCGGGGTGAAGGCAGAGGGTCGGTGTGTGGAGGAGGTGAAGGTGAACCGAATGATGTCATCGTAACGACCCAAACACTGGCTCGGCTTTCAGTTGTGGGGACGCACGCTGAGGCCTTCTGTTGTGGTTACGACAGGACAAATATCACACACACACACACACACTTGACGGGGATTTCTCCTCCCTGTCAGAGGTTCTCATCGCGTCCACGTCTTCCACCTGCTACCAGATCCAACTATGGTGAGAGAGAGGAAAGAAAAGGAGGGAGGCCGAGTGTGAGGCCGAAGTCTGGGAGATAGACTCGATCGACTTTGACCTTTTACTTTGAGGAAGAGCAGGCGTGAGGTGTAGTTATGTTAATACGGTTGAATAAATACACTGCTGGGATAAAAACAGACCACGCTGATGACATCCACGCGCTGTACACCTGTAGGAGCGTCTGTCACATGATTGAGATGTGTGTAAGGATCCATGTCACCAAACACCACCCTCTGATTTCCACCAGCAGTGGGCGAGAAGGTCTCATCCCTGAAATGTCAACTTTTAAGGAACTAAGAAAAACAAATCGGCCCAGTTTTAAATTAAGTTTCAGTTTCTTTTATTAGTTTTGAGAAGGTTCCAGCCGCCTGAATGTTTTTCCTCAAACCACAGAGGAGATTATACAACTCTGCGTTTAAAGTCGGACACCGGTCACAAGGCTTTCATGTGAGAGCGATGCAGGTGCAGGCATGATCCGAAAAAAGTAGAAGGATTAAGTAACAGAGAGCAGCCGCGACATGTTCACCGTGAAATACAGTTTGTTTGAAATAAGATCATGAAATCAAACACATCCGAGCTCTGATATAGTTTAAGTTTTGATGCAGTGACAATAAAAACATAAAAAAGTACGACATATGATCAGAGTCTCTCAGTCATAACAAACATTACACATTCGGCAGCGAGCTGGCTCCAGTGTGTGTAAACCATTTCCTCACAACACTCTGGATTTTAATTTCACAACTCTTGTGGTTCTTCTGTTGAAATCACATGAGCGGAGTGTGAAGAGAGTTCATACACACATGTATGATCAGTTAAACCATGGGACAAGTAGGGTCAGGTCGATGTCAGGTCAGAGGTCAGAGGTCAGAGGTCAGCCTCGTGTACAAAGCAGCGACAATAAACCAGGTCAGTGATCGTCCAGGTGGCTCGAAAGGTGCTTTAACACAGCATATGAAGAGGGGCTCTGGGAGACGTTTGATGATTGGTTATTCTAAATTTACATTTTTCATACACTGGAGGGGATTATAAACTTGACTGAAGGGCAGAGAGACGAGAGGAGCGACCTGGTTGAGAGTAAATGAGACACAAGGCAGCAGATCTCATTTACATTCACAGCTGTGACCTGTCGAAGCATGTAGTGTGTGTGTGTGTGTGTGTGTGTGTGTGTGTGTGCGTGTGTGAGAGATGCAGGTGAAACAGGCTCAGGGAGCTGTGTGTTCACCTTATCTGGTGCCGTCATGTCTCTCTAGTTGCATGGCTGCACTCATGTTACAGTGTGTGTAACCCCTCCAACACACACACACACACACACACACATGCACAGACAAACTCTCTGCAGGACAGGCAGAAAACAATGTTGATGGAACCAAAAACCTGGCAGGTAACATCAGCACAGGTGGCATCAGTCTCGGTCTGGCATCAGCAGGTGTTTTAAGTGTTATGCTGATGTGTGTCTGACCCTTTAGACGACACTTGTTCTCCTGTTGCATGAATCTGCATAGTAAGAACAATCAGACTCAAAACAGTTTATGTGTTGGCTGCCCAGAGTTTTCCCGCTATAATAATCATATTCAGTTTGGCCTGTCAGATGTTTGTAGCAGACTTAAACTAACCCCGTCTGAAGTGGCCGCCAAGCTTGACCGGATGTCGAGGGCGTAAAAAACGCATTTTCATATCAATTTTGGATCTCAGAGCTTCCATAGACTTGGATTCACTCGACAAGCTGTATGGAGCTATTTTATGTTTTTCTTGTTTTAGTAGTTTTTTACATCTAACACAGATTTGCTGTGAAGATCCACAAATGTTTCTTGGACTAGAAAAATCAGTTAGTTTCCATCAACAACAGGAGATAATGGCAAATTATTATTTCTGTAGTACATTTGCTTAACACAAACTAAAAAACTTCAGGTGATATTAAAACTTCACAGTTGTTATATTATTAGAAATTTGGACGTTAAATCCAAGATGCATGCTGAATAAAGAGAAAGGTGGTTAAAGTAAGCTTTGCAAAAATGATTTGATGATACTGAGAAGAAAAAGAAGAGGACAAAAAATATCATATCACGATTATATCTTAGACGAAAACACCTCCGCAGCAATCATCACAATTTTCACCATAAGCTGTAGGTTGATTTCTGAAACGGAGGTTTTGTTTTGACTTGTGTGCAGGTTGGGCATCATGAATGGAGCAAAAAGATCTAAGAACCCTTTAACAGCTAATTATCTCAGTTCATGGGTTTCACAATAAAACAGCTGCAACGGGAGCACAAAAGCACTCTGGCTAGATTTGAACCTTAATTAGCTGTCATGATCTCATCAATACAAGATAACTGTTGACCACATGTCATGCAGAGTCTGTCTGTATGTCTGTCTGTCTGCTTCAAGGCTGGCAGAGGAGGATGTTCGCCCGGGCATGTACCTGAGAGGAGACCCACCCCCGTCCTGCCCAAACAAAGGGGTGTGCACCAATCTGCTGCGAGAGGAGGAGGTTGGGAGGAGGGGGTCCTGAGACAAGCTGCCATTTCCAGCCTTTTGAACAGCCTCCGACCCTGCAGCTCGGCTCGGCCTCCACGGTCTCATGCCCTGCAGCTGAGGGGTCTGTTCAGGAGACAATGATCCGAGGGTCAGGGGTCGAGACGGCGGGGGTGTCTGAAGTCATTTGGGATGCTAATGTTATGCAGGGTTTCCACGCTATAGGGTGTAAAAGCCTGAACAATTAGGCTGCTGTTGTGACTTCACTGCAGGTTTCTCTCATGAATAATCACTGTAATAAATGTGAATGTTGCAGCCTACAAAGGAAGTGAGATTGAAGGCAAATATGAGTAAAAAGAGACGCACACAAGCACAAACTGATGTCTTTTAAAATGTGCCTGTGAAGTATACCCAATAAATCCATACGTGTTTAATGACTGTCTTCATATTGGGATTAAACGATTTATCATAAATGGATTCCAGTGTTAACAAAACATTCACTAATCCCAGATTATAGTCTCTAATGTTTTGGTTTAGGAAATTAATCCTGAATGCCATCAAAAGGATTTTTATTGAATCTGTCAATGCAGAGAGTCAGTTTGCATTTCAAAGGATCTCTGCTCGCGTTGCTGATGCCGTCACTTCAGAGAGAAACTGACAAACACACAGATCTGTTTGGTTTTTCTACGAAAGTGGAATCAAATCTGCAATGCTAATCGTTTTTTTTTTTGATGACATGATGACATCCAGGAAGAGAAAAGAACCTTAAACACAATGTTCACCGAGTAACAGGATCAAAAGCAATGAAAAATAAGACAGAAACATTTTATTGTGAGGAGCATATTGAGCCATATGTTCTCATTAATATCTGCAAAGACAGAATTTTTATAACTGATGCACGTGTATTTAAAACGGAGGTAAGAGAATGTTGAATATTCATTGTGAATCTGATGTCAGAAGCTTTCTCATTAAAACTGTTTTTTTTCCAACTACTTAATAATGCAAGACAATCTGTTGGACAGCTCCAACATCTGTGCAGCTACAACAAAATGTCTTCGATTAAAATTTGATGTGTTTATAGACTTATTATAAAGCATCATGTCTGTGAACACCTTAATGATTAACTAAAACTCCTCAATGCAGACAATAACCTCCTTTAGAAATGATGTAAATCACTGAATATGATCTACTCAGGATCAAAACGGGCAAATCAGCATCCTTCATTTACTTTTTGTGTCAGTTCAATACAATAAAACGGCATAAACAGACTTAAACTAGCAGCCAACACAAGCGATTGTAACAATGACAGAGAACAACAATGAAAAACAACAACTCAAAATGATAATTATGTTGATCATTCTTTGCAGTGCATGTAAAACACATAAAATGTGGAATCTAATAACCGTCTAATTGCCAAAGTTGACCCACGATAAAGTTTGGATTCAGACCTTTTTGCAGCTTAATAATACAATAAACATTTGACCAGTGGCCAAGCATAAATTTGAGCATTATTCCTCCAAAGGAAAAGGGTTTTCGCACCCATCGTCAAGAGTAAGTAGTGTTTGTACAAGGCTATGATCCAGAGTTGTAGCTACATGTCACTTATAACCACCTTACAGCTTCTTCATGCATCAATTGGAAACCTTTGGATTTGCCAAATAATCTACAGGGATGAAAAAGTTAAAAATCCATCATTTTATAAATCTATTTATTTCAACAACTAATCCTCAAGACATAATAGACAAACCACTGGACTGAAGTTAAGCACCAGAAGACATTAGCCACTCTTCCACAGGGAAATCCCGGGAATCCTAAACCTCCACAGGGTTGTTTACGTCACACGGATGACTGGTGACCCATCAGAGGTTTATCTCCCTCTGCAAGAATCAAATAAATCACAACTGTCAGAGTTTATTTCAGGCTCTAATGGTTTCAACACTCTCCGTTCACTAACATTAGTGTGTCACAGTAAACAGGGTTGCCTCACACTAAAGGCTGACTCAGCTACTCTCCACACAGGAGCACATTGTGTTTGTTTACAGCTGCTGCACATGTGTCAAGCTGAGAAGGAAGTCAGGGGGGAAGCCAGAGGTGGATGGGGGATGTGTTGTTTGTCCTGAGATGGGAGATAAGATTTTAGAGGGTGAGAGGAGGGGAAATACAGGATGTGAGGAGTTCATCTCTTAGAGTACAAACACACAGATGCAAGTTGATAAAAACAATGTTTTTTAGTGCTGCAGGAAGTCTTAGGTTTGATACAATCAAAAATAAGAGAGAAATAATGTGTTTGCGTGTGTGTGTGTGTGTGTGTGCGTGTGTTAGGTTGGGTGGGGGGTAGAAAGGGAAACAGCAGCATCCTGTCATGTCGGGGAGCATGTCAGCACTTGTTGAGGAGGAGAGGGGCGTGGTGACGGAAGTGGAATGAAAACAAAACACTGTTGTCAAAATAAGAGCATGTCGAGCAGAGTTAAAAAGAAGCATATTCCTGAAGTGGACGAACAGAAATTTAAATGGAGATTAAACTGGCATCAAAAACACAGGTGGGAAATATATATATAAATTTCAAGTTGGCTTTATGAGTTGATTATCTTTGATTTGTTTGCGCAGTGCATTTCCGCTCAACAAAACAAATACCATATGGACATAATACCAAGATGATGTTGAGCTATCATTATTATTCTTTGAATTCTTGTGTACACATGATTTGTGATGCATGTCGACACCTATATATAACCACCACACTGTATTAATGAACCACAATCGTGTTAAGAAGGCGTTCATATCTCTGTTGTGCTGTAAAACAAACACGGTGAAGGGTGATGTGTGTTTTATTTTGAAAACCGCAACCGGATGCCCGCTCCACTTCTTCTTCTTCGTTGACAAATACATCAGCGCTAAAAACGGAGAAAACCGCTCAGACCGTAAAAGAAGCTCCGACAGAGAACAGCCACGTCACGAAGCTGCTCCGTTATTCGTCTCATGTCGTCGATATTTGTGTCTTGGTGGGTTAATCTGCGACAGACACACGAGCTGAGCACAAATCGAGACAATCGGAACCAGGGAACTTGAAATGGAATGACACATTTCTCTCCGAGTGGACTTTTTCTTGAACCTCGTCTTGTGATCTTCGCATCAGCTGCTTGTTCGGGCTCATTTTTATCCCCTCTGATGTCCACCTGTTACCGGCTGGCTCCTACCTGCAGACAGCCTCAACCACGGATCGTCACATAAACCCAGTAAGTGCTGTGAAGTTGTTGAATTGGGCCGTTTTGTTGCTGCAGAAGTTCGGGTTGGATCTGACAGCTCGACGTTGCATCATCTGCCCAGCTGTCAGGAAAAAGCACGCTGTGTTTCTCCGGCTCTGTAAACCGCTAGTTTACAATTATAACACATTTACAGGAAGGTATTAAACAAAACTTTTAGGTTTTATGTTGTTATGAACCAGTGAGCTGATCTGCTTTCGACCGTTTCGGGTTTATTTTACTTTTCCGGGCGGTCCGGACTGGTTGGATATAGAAAGATGAACAACGAGCTCCTCAACAGAGAAAAACTCAAAATAGAGTTTAAAACTTGTCGACAGTTTAGAAATATGGCTTATTACAGTGTTGTTTCGCGGCGATATATGGTCATAAAGTCGTTATTAACGCCTCAGAGTCATTAATTTAATACATTTTTCACACTAAATGACCGTCATTGCGCCTATTAAAGGAACTGTGTTCATGTTTTTACTCGTTTTCTATGTTTTACGTCATTCTGAAACGTAAAACTCGATCATTCCCTCAGAAATACGCGCGATTTTACGTGTTTCTGACCATTTGTATCATCTCATCTTCACGTCAACTGTTTGTTCAAACGGTTTTCTTCTCTATAAAACACTAAACGTTAATATTTTCCCCCCTTTCTTCTTCTACGGTCGTTAAAAGTCGCTGGAACTCGCCGCTGCGCTCGAGACCAGCGCGTGTGTGTGTGCGCGCGCGCCTGTGCGTTTCCTCGTGCTCGGGCGGCACGGATTTGTTTACAAACACGGGTCTCGTGCTGTTAAAGGGAGGCCGCCGGGCTGCCCCCTAGCGGCCGGCAGGAGATATAGGTTGGTGGGTCAAAGTGGTGACGAGCAGGGCGGAGAGAAAAAAACAACAATGGTGCTAAAATTAGACCTGGATTTATGTTTTAAACCGAAAAATACTCGTTTTATGTACATTTGTCTTGGAAATCAAATCATTCTGTGTGAAGTTTCTCGAGTAAAAATACAATTCTGCATAATTATTATTGGATTTAATGAAATTTAATTGTTTTATATCTTTAAAATCAGCATTTTTGTGTGTTCACGTGTTTAAAGGTGCACTCAATGGCTGTCTATCACTCATTCATGGGTGTATATGTATATTTGTGCATGCATGTGTTCCAGGACTGCAGCTAGGGGTTGTTTTCATTGTTAGATTAATCTGTCCAGTATTTTATTGGTTATCAATTAGGTATGTGGTCCATAAAGTGTCAGTTTACTGTCATAGAGGAGGGAACAAAAACAGAATATATGCACATTGAAGAAGCTCATTACTCAATTTTGAAATTTGGGGGTAATTAACGTAATACTTGATGATAAATCGATTATTTGTTCCCTTGTGTGGTTCAGACTTCTACTGAGATGGCCCGTGCAGAGACCATCGAGAGCGCCGGGGAGACCGGAGGAGGAGGAAACGGCCCCCTTCCTCGCCACAACACCTGCCGCATGGAGCTGCCTCGGCCCTTCCACAACTGGCCGGGCCTGCTCACCACCACCATCACCACCGGCTCTGGGACTGGCACCGGTCCTATGAACCTCCAGCATAATCACCACCATCTGCACCATTTGCCGGGCATCTATCTGTCGTACCCGCTGCCTTACCCCCACCCAGAGGGCCAGGATGAGCCCCAGTCTCACCAGCAGTTACCTGCGTTATCGCCATCACCGACGCCTCCGTCTTCGCCACCCTGCAATCAGAGGGAAGACAGAGGTGGAGGCTACTCAGGAGAGCACACAGGTAAGATAATTGTGTTCACTTACAACTTAAAACTGTGCTGAAGAAGCCTAAAAACAATGACTACAGGAGGATAAAACTCTTAATAGAAAGTAAGTTGTAGCATGGTGGCTTTAAAACCATGAGGGTTACGTCTTCCTTTGTTATGACTGACAGGGAAAGTGCAAATGTAACACCCAGATCTGTATCAGGGCATGTCAGTAATCATTAACTCTGCCAGAGCGAGCAGCAACAGGGCCGGCGTTGATTTACGGCCGATGCTGGCACGTTCACCAGCTGTAGACAGAACAGACGAGCAGCAGTGGGTGCAGCTTCTGACAAACAGCGCTAAACGTCAGCTCAGTTTGTCTTTCGGACCTCCACCCTTAAATAAACATCGAAGTTATCAGTTGGCAGGAGAGTTGCGTGCCCCCGCGGCTGTATCTCCATGACGGGAGACTGTTTGGGCGGTGTTGATGGACGGCAGTTGAAGGGGGGAGTACAGTATGAGGAGACGAGGAGGAGGAGATGTGTTACAGCTGTCACAGGGATAATAACACGAGGCTCTCCTGCTGCAGACTGGCCTTGTATCCAGCTGGTGCATCAGGAAGCTGCACAAGACCCAGACAGTAAAACAGGCCAAACCGGTTTTGCTCACCAGATGAAGTATAATGTCTGTCTTTTTGTTCCCGAGGTAGCAATCATGGACATAACTACGGGAAAACAAACTCTCTGCCTTATTTGTTATTTATCAAATTTGGGCGAACGTTCATAGACTTTTGAAGTAGAAACCTCGAAAGTAACCGGTAATATTTACGTTTGTATCTTGAGGGAAATAAGCCGTCCATCTGGCTGGTAAAAATGTCAATAAATTGTTGATTTAATGCGTCAAGCAGGTTCACTATCAGTGAGTCAGTGATTTCACAGTTTGTTTTATTTGGCTCTGGTGTTTAGTCAAAACAGGAGAGCATTGAGTGCATCGTCTATTATCCTGGGATGGATCGTGTTGAGTCAGTCTAAACATTCAGTATCCTGGAGGGATGGAAAGGGAAATTCAGGTGGCAGCAGCAGCCCAGCGGGCTCCAGGAAAGGCAGGTTTAAATGTTGGCACTGATCCAATGTGTTGTGACAGATTTGAAGCAATGTAAACAGATAAGTTCCCCTCCTCCGCCTCCTCCTCCTCCTCCACCTCCTCTCAGCTCAGCTGTAGGTCAGCTGTGCATCAGACATGTTCAGACTTGTCCTCTGCCTGCTGGCTGTAATAAGAAACAGTGTGCAGCATTTCCTGCAGCACTGAGCGGCTCAGACAGGCAGCACAAAGTCAAGTCAGCCAGTCAGAAGTCCTCCTCAGTTTGTCACAACAAACAGGAGCCGTGTCCATTAAGAAAGCACATTGTAAGCCGTTTATTTATCAGGTCGTTAAGTTTGTTAGTTAAACAGTCAGGTTGGGTAAAGCCAGTTTGTTAGACTGAAAGTTTTTTAATCGGGCTTATCTCTCTGTTTGTTTTCTAGTCAGTGAGTGGGTTAATTATTCAGTTATCTACTCAGCAGCCTGGTTAATCAATTAGTCAGACACTAATCCACAAGTCAATTAACCAGTAAGAGAAACAGTTTCACTGTTCTGGACACAGGAACATTAAAGAGAGTGAAACTAAAGCGTGCAAGAAAAAGCCAATCACACAAACACAGAACTGTCCTTCATAGATTTCACTATCGAACAGCAGTTTTTATACTTTTGTTTGTTTTTATTTATGTTTTTGAGCCCTGTGTTTCTTCCGTCGTGGGTTATAGTTGTTTATCGGAGGAGGTATTCAAATTCTGTTGGTAGCAAAGAGTTATTTCGTGGATTGATACCACAACATTTCTTATTTGTGCATTTATGTGCTTGTTGCTAGCACTGCAACTTACTTGCCACCTATTTAATTAATTGCCAAATATTTTGACAATTGATAAATCGATTAATTCTTAAATGTGAATATTTTATGGTTAGGACTGAATATCTGTGGGTTGTGGACAAAACGATCATCTCGGGGTTAGGAAAACTCTGATCGACATTTTGCACCATTTTCTGACAGATTGATCAACAATGAAAATAACCTTTAGTTGAAGCCAAAGGTTGAACAATAATGTAATTTGCCAGTTAGTTTATTAGTGAGTCATTCAGTCAGGTATTAGTCACAAATTGTGGATAACGGGTGTAAAGTTGTCACTTAATCATGATCATCTGTTAACCTGCCGGCATCTCACACAGTCAGTTGTAATGAGGGCCGTAAAATAATATCAGGCTGTTTTTAAAGCTGCATCACAGCACCTGATTTACAGCTCAGTGTTCTGAAATCCTCTCTAAAGCACGTCACAGTTCACAGCCTGTCTGTTGTGCTGTTGGTGGAGGAACAACAGAAGTTTGGGGGATTTCAATCCCACCGTGCTCGTGTCTCTGCTTCAGTCTGTTGTGATCTTTACCGTCTCTCCTGCCTCCCTCATGTGACTGGTCAGTGGATCTCTCTGTCACCTTGTCAGGCTGCCAGCGTATCACACGGACAGGTTCCTCCTCGGCCCCGCCCCCTTCCCTCCCGTCCACCCTATCACAGCTCAGCCCCGCGCTCCGTCAGCCAATCGCACTTAAACTTCTCCAGGAGCGCTGCCTTAGAGTTACCTTGGCAACAAGCCAGGGTTTTCCACTTGTTTTTTTTTTGTAGCGCTCTCTCCTTTTCTTTCTTTCTCCGTCTCTCTCTCTCTCTCTCCCTCCGTCTCTGTCTGGTCACCTGCATCTTTAAAAGGATCAGTTGTAATCCTCTGAGCAAAGCGGACGCCGTGGTTGCCGGGGGCGCTTTTCTCTGTGTGACGGAGACAATAATTCAGATTTACTGCAGTGTAATTTAGGATAAACAAACAAGAGAAATAACACGATCGCT